>NC_061143.1:10175976-10476101 GCF_905220365.1 Vanessa cardui
GATGAATTATAAAGACAAATTAGGCACATGAATCAGCGGTGCTTGCCTGGGCTTGAACCCGCAATCATCGGTTAAGATGCACGCGTTCTAACCACTGGGCCATCTCGACTCGTTATAGTAACTTTTTTGTGTAACGATACGATACCTTCGGTTTTTTATTTGATTACTACTCTGGCAAAACTTTGAAATTTGTTTTATTTGTACTTACAATTAATATTTTGTCCAAATGTCAACAACACTTAGAATAACAAGGTATGCCAAGCCTTCCATTTCTTCACATTACTCATGCAGTCGGGTACCGGCAGGTCTTCTAATCCAGATCATCGGTCAGTATAACTATAATAATCCTATGTATTGTCTTCTGTGTCTAGATCAAACTACAGATCACAACCGATAACTACAACAAATTCAATATCAATTTTAAGAGGTAATGTGATCATTCAAACGTCTCTAAGTGATCGATCACAATTTTGTATTTGACTTGTTTTTCTGCGATTACAGTTTTTACTTCATCGCGATAGAGTTCATAATAATGATCCTTTACGAGAACATCGTAGATCATTTAGTTATCATTCATTTTCCTTGCGTCATCGAAAAAGAATCTAAGACGCGTGTACGCGATCAATCACATATATGTATCTGTTTTGTAAAAGTAGTTGAATTTATTTATTATTGAATTTGGAAATATAAATAATGTTATACGTATGCTTTATGATTTGTGGCATTAATTTGAATATTGCTTATTTCAACAACATTATTCATAAATGATAATTAAAATGTATAACTATTGAAAAAGGATCTTCCTAGATTTCCTACTAAACTACCTTCGGTTTGGTAGGAACTAGCGTTTGTCAAGATCAGTCTCATAATCATTCTTATAAGACTATCAAATGTCCACCAAATTGTATATGGCCAATTTCATCCATAGATATTGACACTTCAATAAGAAAATTACTTTACCGTCACTAAACTGCTAATCTTGAGTTAGATGTATTTAACACATTGTGCGTGTAATTACCAGCTCGTTCATCCTTTAAATTGGACTCATTAATTAAATCCATAAGGAGCTATCCACATTGACCACCTAACAAAGTCCTCCCACTGATAATATATGTCATTATTTATAAACAATACAAATATTCCTACAAGTTTAAGATGAAATTAAAAAATATCTTAATCACTATTTACGTTAATTTAAAAATAATTTAGAAATTCGTGTATTTTAATTTAAAGGAAAATCTGCTTACAATTTCATGAAACACGCAAATGTACCACAACAACAGATGCATACATTGAAATAAAACCTTTGGAAGTATCATAAAATTATACTAAATTTTCGACGAAAGTTACTAAACCAATACAACTTGAACGCTAAAGGTAACCTCACATCTTAAAAGCAAGCATGCCTTCTCGTGTTGCACATATCTTTACATCAGGTAGTAAGCCTCTTCCAGTTAGCATACTATGTTATAAAAAATAAGGAGTATATATCTTCAAACTTATCTTCTCTTACTCCTCTTTTGGAATAAATATTTTTTTTATTAAATACTTCATCTGATTCTTTCTTTAATTGTTTTTAAATTAAAAATCATTTTGTTACGCATTATGTAAAGTATAGTGTATGTATGTGTATACATTTTACTGAAATTCTCTATAGTGTATTTAATTGCATTGAAACGTCAAATCTGACCTTGAAAATTGGCTCACATCGCTCCCAAAAATTTATCACATCAAATATAACAAACAATTCGATAATCAAATTAATTATCACAATAACGAGCAGTACGACATCTAATTTTAAAAAATAACTCACATCGCTCCCAAACAATTGACTTTAATAATAATAATAATATAATTTAAAAGGAGCAAAATAATTCTCAAAATTATCACGGACACATCTAGTTTTTTAAATCGCAAACGTCATGTCGGATCTGCCTGTCGCAAAGCCGAAACGGATCAAGTGAGCTTTGTACGGACGGCGACGCGCGAAACATTTGCGCTAATTGCGATACGATGCGACGCGATCCGTCGAATTCGGATTTACTGATACGCTATTACGTTCGAAGTTTAGCATCGGTCTTTATTTGAATGCGATTTCCTGTTATTTATTGGCGAATTTCGAGAATGCATTGTTGTATTCTAATTTACAAACGATGTTGCCGTGTTTGCATACCAAAATTGATGAAATTTTAAAAAGGGACATATGTCGTCATATTACGGGTACGACCCGTAAATCTATCGTGGTATATATATGATTCCGTTATCTATCTAAACTCAATTATGAGCTATGAACTAAAAATGTCCTCAAAATGTAAGTCAACAAAAAATATTTCCAAAACTAATCAAAATATCAAAAAACCGCGTATATATGACGATAGAAAATTTTCTTATTAATATGTCATTAAAAGTGGAAATCAATCAGATGTCAGTTAACGGCATTTTTGTTATACCACGGCAGAATTAACTTAATAAATGTCTGTGACTCGCTCTCTGAGTACCTGCAAGAAATAAGCACATTAATTACATTCATTATTTCTTAAATAAAATAGTAGCAGTTTATAAATATAATATAATATATTTAATATAATATATTTAAAAATAGAACAGTTTTATTAATTTTGTTCCATTTTCAATTCGACCTCGTTTAGGACTCTCTCCAATTAATTGTACATTATTGTATATCTTTACAATCCTCAAATGCGGAAAGCGGTCTATTAGACCGAGTTCGGTCGTCGGCTAGTTCAACCGACATCGATCAATGTCGCGACTAATTCCTGTACGCGGACACGATAAAGTTAAATGCAAGCTACGTGACGTCGAGCGAATTGGATGTTTTTCTCGCTCGGAAGAATTATTTAGGATTGGACAAATAGTTTTCGAGTGGACGTGAGTGGGTTTAAGATAAAGCTGGCGGTTAATAGGTAGAAGAATTAGGGTTGATCAGATTGTTGAAGCCGTGAATTAGTTTGGAAGTTATATTGAAAACAATCTATACGATGAAGTATATATAATTAATATTATAAATGTAAAGTAACTCTGACAGTCTGTTGCTCTTTCAAAACCAAACCGAACCGAATTTCATGAAATTTGGTATGAAGCGTAGTTGACTCCAAGAAACATTTGCTATACATAGGCTACGTTTTTTCCCAGGGAAAAGTGTTCGATAATTAAAATTAAATCGTCTAGAAATTTACACACACTTAAAATGCCGTTCTTCATAGCATTTTAAAGTACTGACACGCGTTCCCATGGCACAAGTTTTGTTATAATTTACGAGTGCTCCTCCATTATATCTGCGATTCCATGCACAATCAATTGAGTGTTATAGACACCATTAAACATCGCTAAATACAAGTCAACACGCCCTGCAGTTTACATATCAATTTGATTTAAAACTTTATAAATTTGACGCAACAATGACCTTTATTGCAACGCCCTTGAATTAAAATTGCCAAAGCATTTTTTTTCTTTTGTTGAAATTGTACACGCGCGACTTCACACGTGAGTGGATTTGTGTCGTTTGTCATATTTAAAAGTATAATCACAAGTAATTATTCGGCAATAGTAGCGTGAGAAGATACTTTCTCTCATAGATTTTCATTTGATTCGATATGACTTACGAATAATTTATACATTTAAAGTTAAACTGACTTTGTTGATTAATTATATTACTCATTTTATTGCAGTCATCTGAAATATAAGGCTGCAACGCATTGCTGGACAAGAGCCCGACCTCTGTTTAGTCTCAAGATTAACTATAAAAACTAATTACAAATGTACAGACTGTATTCGTTGCCTTGATTTGAACACGCGATACTTACTTACACTGAACTACAATACTAAAAAAAACATATAATCTTGAAAATGTGTTCTCTTTTTAAAACTACTTTTATATTTAGTGTACTTAGGACCTTCTTGATTAGCAGATTTTTGGGATGTATGATACAGTAGTTAATATTAGTGATGTCAATAAAATCGTTTCAAGCACACTTGATCTAGCACGCATACCAGCGGCTCTATTACAATACGAGATATCAACATCTAAAACGGATATCACTGAAGACACCTTATACATCAAAGGCGATACATTCATGTCATATCGACAGAACACTAATTGGATTATTCAACTGCAATATTAGTTCAATATCCTGTTGTCGAGGTACAATGACCCTTCCTTGGACAATCGATGGTCCCCTCGCCTCAGGCGTGTTCGATGCTGTGGGGTAATCATGGCACGCCGGCGTTCTAAGGGTTAAATTCAGGGTATTTTTATTTTCTCATATTAATATGTAGCATGCTGTTATAATCGAAGACAAAAACCTTTATTAAAACTAGAAGTGATTAAAATTTTGTATTGATAGTCAAAAATCTACCACCGGTTCGGAATATAACACCTCAGACCTGAGAAGAACCGGCGAAAGAAAATCAGCGGGATCAATTTTTTTTTTTTTCATATTTTTGTTATTTGAAACATTGGAGGCGATCATCCCATTCCCAAAGTGTGCAGTCAACTCGTATAATTTACCATTTGTTAATAATATAAGGTTTTCTATCTAGTTAAGCGATGTATAAGTAACAGTAGTAATTACATTTTTATCCGAAGCATTTATCAAGCGCTGTAGCGCTTTAAATTTTTCCGAGCTAAACTAGTCCAATCTGCAACTTTAATCAACATTGCTTACCGTCTCGTATAACGTTAAACATTCGAAACTTAACGAACATTTTATCATTAATAATAACTAAAGGCATGTTAAGAATAAATGTAATTATTAAATTGAGTCCTATTTTGAATACATATACAATAATAATAATATATTTTTTATTCACATATATGACAACTTATTCTTAATTTAAGTAAATAATGGATGTTGCAAAATTATATTTGATATTTATTGTGTTATTGTTATTTTTGACAACAATTTCCATATTAGTAAATAAATAATGAATTATAAATTATATTTTAAAATATAATTTACGATCACATAAGATCTTTTGAATCTACGAAATCTGATAGTTCTGTGTAATCATGCAAATATCTTTATCATCTTTCAATGCAATTTTTTCATAGATATTTATGAATTAATCTGTATAAGAACATAAAATAATGTAAACATCAGAATTAATAACATTAAGTTAAAGCTTTAAGCTTAAAAAATATGAATTAAAAATAGTTACTGTGTATTGGCCACGTTGAATGGCGGCAAGAATGCTAGCAGTATTTTACATAAATAAATAAATATTGGACAACATCACATACATTACTCTGATCCAAATGTAAGTAGCTAAAGCATTTTGCTATGGAAAATCAGAAGTAACGACGGTACCTTACCAGACCCAAATCAACATAGAGAACTAATGAACTTTACTACATAGACTTCGCCAACCCATAAAAACCTGTGTACACATTACTCAACCAGGGAGGTCGTCAAATATTATATGTATGTAGTTATCATTATAGTTGTCATTTTGTATAAATGCTTCCAATATAAATCGATTAAAATCATTATAAATCCACGTCAAGCCGAATCTGACCGCGGTCCATTCAACGAACTTTATCCATTACTAAGTTAGCATTGAACATTGAAATTAAGCGATCATTAATCTTGTTGTATGTAAATGTAAATTTAACGAAACATCGCCGGTCAAGGGATATCCATTATTTTACGTCCGAGTTCCGATCTCATCACTCATACTGCTAACTTTGTATTTTGTTCGAAAGTTTATTTTTTGTCGCGTACATAGCTTGGTGTTGTTGCTTGATGAAATTTTATCGATACACATTTTCATTCGAATCGTACTGTGTATATGTTTTTAATTAAATGTATTGTGTAATACTTGAACGCGTCGTATTGTATGTTGTTTTTTTTTTCAATTTACAAATATTACTTTTACTTCATGCCTAAATGAAATGATGCCTAGCTTATAAGGCCAGATTCCAACATTCATCATTCAAATATATAAAACTAGTAGTCGCAGTTCCGCCTGCGCTTAGCGTGTTGGTTGTCATGTGTTAGTAGCCTATGTCTTTTCTTGGACTTTATGTTTGCTTCATACCAAATTTCATGAAAGTAGCTTCTATGGTTGGTCGTGAAAGAGTGACAGACATACAGAGTTTCTTTCACATTTATAATAGTAATATAGATTAATAATTATTCAAGTTGAATTAGTTGAAAAATGGTTCAGTAAGTGTTACACCTCTGTGTTGAAAAGTACAAGCTATTGTTCCTCCATCAGATCTCTCTCTGAGAAAGTCTGGTAGCCTTATCTTTAATAGTAAAAATAGGGAATAGTCATTGAAGAGATAGCATAAACTCGTGCGTTATAGTATCTCTCGACGAAAAGTCTGGTTAGTTGATGTTAGTTAGTTGACAGTCGTTGATGAAATTCTGTGAGAAAACTTCCAGTAAAATCATTGACCAAATTAATATCATTATTTTATGATTCCATTTTCAAATCTTAACAAGATCGTATAAACATTCGAAAACACTTTAAATTCAAGTGAAAAATAGAAGAATACTTTCGAAATCGCTTTTTAGCTATTATATCTTCGTAAAACGTTGGATATAAAACGTCGGGACCGATTTCCTATTCCGCAAAATGCTTGTCCATCCTGATGAATGTCCACACATCGGGAACTGTTAAGAAATTTAAAAACATTCGCTTGTCAATTTCAAACTCTATATCATTGGTTTTAAAATCCAAAATCGGTTGATATGAGAAAATTTGCGGTGAGAAAAAATCAGATAAGATCGTTAAAAAACGAGAGCAATTACTCGAGACTTATCTACGGAATTCACAGTCTTGAGTCACGATCAAATCCTTGTTTGAAATGCTAAAAAACAAAGCGTCAGATGTCAAGATAATCTGCCAATTAAAATGGAAACCGAAAACGTTAGGGGTCATTAAAATTCGTAATAGGATGGTTTGAGCGCCAGGATAAGGTCTCTTGAAATAGAATGTAAAAATTTTGATATAATATTATCTATTTTATTATGATTTCGCTGTTTGAGCCTTTTGTTTAGGCTAAAATAGATATACATATTATATAAGATAGACATATATTATTAATGCGATAGCAACCGATATAGATGAAATTTGTTATATGGATAGTTTGAGCCCGAAGGAAGGACACAGGGTAATATTCTTAATTTGATTTGAATTTGATTTGATTTTTTCTATATTTTACCAATGATACGTAAGGTCGGTAGTTTAACTTATCATAATAATCCACGATTTACTTGATCACCTTTAAATATGCAAAGTACTTTATCAAATGTAAATAGCCCGATCATAATAATACGGAAATAAATACACACGCTTTCCATTATATAAGAAATTTATATACGTCCATCAATTTAGATATTCGGGAGGTACTGGTACCTTAGTATCTCTTTATGGTAGAAACCGACTGTAGCGAAAAAAACTTAAACAATAATAGTAACACCCTGAATTTCCCACTACTGGACACAACCTCCTCGCTCTTCGAGGATAAGGTTATGATCATATTGCAAAACACTGCTCCAATGTGTGTTGGTAAAAAAAAACTTGTTATTCAAAGTAAAAATAAACTTTATTCAAGTAGACTTTTAAAAGCACCGGTTCGGAAAGTAGATTCTACCGAGAAAAACCGGCAAGAAACTCAGTAGTTTCTCTTTTTCAACATTTAAAATATTGAAACTGTTACATACTTTATTAACTGCAAATGTACTAAAACATGTCATGATAGTGTATAGATATATCATATTTTTTTAATCAAAATATTATTTGCATGCAAATGCAGATTTTTGAGTTACAACCAAAATATTGTTATTTATTTACAATACATAAAAACTTTTTTGTTATTTATTTACAATACTGCGTCTGTTATAAATAACAACATATTTGTTATGAGAAAAGGGAAGTTGTGTTAGCAATTAATACACATTACAATTGATCCGTGCATGCAGTGTCACATGACAGGCACTACATAATGTTGGTTTATAAATTATGTATGTTAACACTTTGAAAGCAATTACCAGGTTTCCATTACATAACTCATAGATATCTTGTTTAAGGTGCGCTAAGTTTGTATGGATTTGAATTATGTTTATTTTTGTAAGAAATACTTATATTTGTATCGAAAAATTGATTTGAACTTTAGTGCTAAGTAAACTTTAAAGAAGGAGAAACTTATATGTAGATCTGATTATTACTAGACATTTGTTTGTCTATTAATGTTTGTATTAGTAATTCAGTCGATGTATGAAAGGTAAATTTGTCACAGTGATATTAATATTCTGGGTCAATATATACAAAATTTTATTGTTTAATTTTTAAATATGCTTCAAAAATTTACAGGATTCAGAAGGCATTTGAAGCTTGTTGATCCCAGGGTCAATTTTGGGTCAGGCTTAGGACTAGATTTTCTCCGGTTATGTTTCATACGAATAAAACGACGGTTAGGTTAGGTTAAAAAGAAGGTTCCCCACCACCTTGATCTCTGAAAATCCATAACAGCGCGATTTTCAAGACATTTTCTACCTCGCGCAACCACTATGTAGAACCAGCTTTCGCCGGTGGTTTTTCAGAACCGATACGATTTGGGAACGTTCAAGAAAAGAGCGTACTCCTTCCTTAATGGCCATCCACCCACCTACAAGCCCCCCGGTGTTGCAGATGTCCATGGGCGGTGGTAATCACATTCTATCAGGTGAGCCTCCTGCTCATTTGAACATAAAAAATATTGTGAAAATAATTTTACCAATAGACTCTCTAGCACAAATGTTATTCTAAGATACTGGCTGAAATGTCAAATGGAGTTCCATTATAATCCAAAATACAGAAGCTGTCTCCATAGGAGCATAGCCTAAGGACTCATGTCCACTCCTCTAATAGCGGTCTACTGAATAATAATCAAACTCACATAAAATTTCAATAATGGCTGCGTTAACTGCGTCCTCATGCAAATCAACTACAGATTTCACTCGAGGCGCTAAGTAACTTTGTTCTCAAAGTTTTAATTGTCTTCCCCGAGGGTTGTAAATCTTAATAGTTCGTTTATTTGTTTTATTTCAATTCACAATCGACCTTTTTAACTTCTTAAAACATGTTACAATAAATAATGATTGTTTTGTTTTAACGTTGAGATTATTTCGCCGATTCTCTTAGTTTTGACGAATATATTTTCAAGCGATTTGATATCAATAAGCAAGTGATGCTTTTAGATTATTTTTTAAATATGGAATTTAAGCTTCACTTCATTGAAGTCCGTTTACATAATGCTGAAACTATTACATTGTATATACAATTTTAATTATAATTTATTTTACTGCCAAATAATATTCAGTAGCAGCTACCGGCTTGGAGCTGTCAGTTTGTATATCCCGTGCCCTGAAAACTAAACTCTCCCCGATTGAGTCAGGTTTCCTACCTACCTATATGAGAGTTCACATATGCCGCCGCGTACACTCTTGCACTATAAAGTCTTGCACAGATAACTAATCTCCTATCATAATCTTACACATATATATTTTTTTCAAAATATATTTAAATAATCAGTTTTGTTAAGCTATCTGAACTGGTGTCATTGAATTCTTTGCTTCTGTCCCTAACGGGTATTAGTGTCGCAATCTACACGTGAAAATGTAGGTGTTTCAAATCCGATTGGGCTCTTTAATCAAGTATTCATCGATGTTGCCGTACAATCGAAAATCTACTTTATTTCACACAGCATTCAGTTGGTATTACAGTAGCACATATACAGCGAGAATTTGCAGAGGATTCAATGTAATCATAAATGCAATACTCGTAGCTTTTAATTATAAGGTTATTACACACTACAGAGCGAAGAAAATTTTGAATACAAAGCTGGTTTCGTAAATTATTTTGACCACGTTTTAATCAAATCCTGTACAATACACAAAGAGACATTCCACGAACACAAAATGGCTATATCATAATCCGTTTCGTATATCTATAATAAAGCTGCTTTCGTCTGTCTGAGAGAAACAAAGACGGCCTTACAGAATTCCGCCTAGCCATTGTCCACTTTGCTAGAGGCAAGACTCTAGCGACCAGTTAATGCTGAACCCTGTCATTCAATTTATTACCTTCAATAACGTTTTGCTCGCTTCGTAAAGTTAGGATTGCTTGATACCAGCATAAACTGGGTAGATCCGGTTTAAACCAGATGTAAGGGGAATGAACCGGTATATTATGGGGAATAGGAACAGAATGCGGTTTCCGTATATGAGACGGTGACATCTGATACGTGGGGTTTGTAGGCGTATTACCGTACGATAGTGTTGTTGAAGATATTATCGATACAAAGCTTATAAATTCGCTTTTCTTAAAAAAGCGAATGCGAATGTATTTGAGCATGTAAGTTGTATATAAGGATATACAACTTACATGCTCAAATACATTCGATATTCATGCCATAATAGTTATTATATACAAAAATAAAATAAATCTAACAAGATTTAATAGAATTGCTTAAATCTAATAAATTCTTATTTGCTGGAATGAGATCCAAACCGATATCTCAAATGGGATGCCTTACCCCAACAGTGGCATTTGTAGGTTGTTACATTTCTTTTTGAATTTCGAACGCTCGCAATTCGAACTCACCCCATCCGTTACAACACTACAACTAAAGCAACTTAGGATCCAATGCTCATTACGAATTAGAGAGAATACCTACACTAAATAGGCGAGGACATTTAATTAGAACCATATCCCGAGGCGAACAGCTTCGATTCGCAATCATCGATTTGTATTTGATAAATGTCTATGTTCAAGCTACGATATAACGCGAATAATTACATTACATCGCGATTTGAACTTGCTTCATTAAGGATGATTCATTACAAATGCTTTTGAGTTACGTTTTATGTTATGAAAGACTAAGTTTTTCAATGTTGAAAAAGAGTAACTACTGAATTACTTGCCGGTTAATCTTATTTTTTATGGTATAGGTTGACGGACGAGCATATGGGCCACCTGATGGTAAGTGATCACCATCACCCATAGACAACGACGCTGTAAGAAATATTAACTATTCCTTACATCGTCAATGTGCCACCAACCTTGGGAACTAAGATGTTATGTCCCTTGTGCCTGTAGTTACACTGGCTCACTCACCCTTCAAACCGGAACACAACAATACTGAGTACTGTTATTTGGCGGTAGAATAATTAATGAGTGGGTGGCACCTTCCCAGACGGGCTTGCACAAAGTCTTACCACCAAGTAGAATTCTCGGTAGAAACTACATTCCGAAACGGTGGTAGGTTTATTTAATATAGTTGTTAAGTGACGATTCAAAAGCCTACCTGAATAAAGTATATTTTGATTTGATTTGATTTGAATTGTTTATTAACTCAATCGATATTTCCGCTGTTTAATTTATGTGATTTTGTCAATTATGTTTGACATTAACAATAAATTTAACTTACATCCATCGTAATTATTTTAAATTTAGAAGGTCTTATGATTGAATTTTTTCAGAAATTTATTACCAGTATTTCGAGAAATTTAAGTTGAATCAATGTATAAGAAATCATCAAATAATGTATTACGAAAATTTCACAATTTGTAGTTCTGAGTATTCATCTATAAAAATACTTATTTCAACTTCAGCTTCGAAATAGAAAAATTAATAAATACCTCCAATTTTTATCAGGACACCTTTTTGTCATAACTGAGGGAGTTTATATGTTTTAATAAAACTTTGATTTGTTAACCTACACCAAACATCTTAATTTAAAATAAATACAAATAACATATGAATTTGAAGACAATTTAAAGATAATACCTTATATTTTTTCGAAATTTTTTTAGATATCATTGAGAGAGAGAAACCTTTTATATCATTACAATGTTTTTACACAAGAATTGTCGTCTTACGGGAAAATCCGAAATTCTTTTCACCATAATTAATCCGAACTGAACCTCTATAAAAGTAGATTAACCGACGGCCACTCGGACAAATTGTGTATTAATATTTTATGTGTTCACACCGTCAGGACTCGGCCCCGGCTCATAAAACTGTCATCGGAAGACAAACTGCTACTTCTTATAGTGATTTACGTCCGGATTATAGTATTGGGTGTTAACGAATAACTTGATACTGCTTTGTGTGAAAATGTTAAATTATTTATTAAAACCATTCATTGTTTCTCAGTTTAACATATTGCATTACATACAAAAAGTAGGTTTTGAACGCAATAGTTAGTAAGACAGCTTGTTACATCATGAATTAGTGGTCTAGAACTTAGGAAAGGAAATCATCGGATTTAATTGGTAAAATTAGATAAATCTAGGACATCTTGAATTTTAAATATATGTATATGACATATAAAATATTTATAACCACTAGGGTTAGAATACGTAATTTTAACCTAAGATTGCGAATCAAACCCAGGTATACATCACTTAATTTATACGTGCTTAATTAGTGTTTATAGTTCGTCTCATGGTCGATGATAAAGGTAATTGTAAGGAAATCTGTATGTTTCAATAAAATTATGTCATGTGTGCCGTAGTCCCCAATACATATGATCCAATCAGATCAAAGTCATCTCATTAAGAGATCTTAGTTGAGCTTCAAAATAACACCACACCGAGTAATACTAAAAAATAAAACTACAAATAGACTGCTCACTCTTTTTTATGATAGAAGTTGGCGGACAAATAAATGGGCCATCTGATGGTAAATGGTCACCATCGGTTATAGACAATGGTGCTGTAAAAAAACATTCATTGCAATTTTCAATGCGCAAACTAGGGAATCTTATGTGCGTTATACCTGCCAAGTAATTTCACTAGTTCATTCACCTTTCAAACTAGAACACAACAATAGTTAGTGCTGTTTAGAATAATGATTAGTAGAATGATGAGTAGATGGTACCTACCCAGACGAACTTTCACAAGGCGTACCTACTTTTCTTTTTAATCATATAATAATTATTAATCAAATAGTAAAACAACAATATGAGTAAAAACAGACAGAAAATACATAATCCCCCGAGTTACAATTAAGACCATTCATATATAAACACAACACAAATCCTAAGCCCTAATCCACATAATGCACTAATTAAATACATTAGACCGGCCGTCCACCGATCACGAAGCAATTTAATCGGAATGTGCGTCACGGCCACGTAATTAGTGCTGACATCTGGCGAGCACGCGCCACCGAACCGAGAGGACTACACAAAGTGAAAATTGAATCTCTCTTAAGGTACACTCGTACGACTGAATCACTTGTTACTGACTGACGATTAAAGTGCCATTCGCTTTGTAACAATCAAAACAATCAAAGATTACTTACATGTTTGTATTCAAACAATCTTTTTCTTTCATGGTTTTCTTCGAAAGTCATTAATTTCAGCTTAAGACGCATTTACGTTTGCATTACGTACAATTTGAGCTGAGGCTTGAGATGGCCCAGTGATTAGAACGCGTGCATCTTAACCGATGATTGCGGGTTCAAATCCAATCAATCACCAATGATTTTTTATGGGCTTGGCGCTAAAGGAAAACATCGTGAGGAAACCTAAGAATGTGACTCAGAAGAGACCTTAGCCCAGTAGTGAGACAGGCTACTACAATTCGATTTTGATAAAACAAATGAAAATGATATCTACATGTATAGAATCGTTAATTCCGTAAATATATTCGTTTACCGCACCGGTCATTATTCGATTTGTCCGATTAACACATTGTCACTTAGCATGATTAAAACCGATGAAACATCGCCGGTTTCGAATTTATTTTAACGCGAGCGATCGCAATAAACACGAATTACACGCAATTCCATCATAGATTTTTATTAGGAGTGTCCAATTTTCGAATTCGCCATTTTTGTCATATCGCTGTTACCGTTGATCATTGTTGACGGTTTGTTTTTGCTTTGTCGATGTTATTGAAATTGATCCCCTTTAAATCTATACATATAATAAAATTGGAGTGTCTGTTTGTCATATTAAAATAGCCCTTTCTACTCAATGCACATGTTCATACACGGTAAATATACCAAAATAATTTATTTTACTATTTTTGTTTGTTCCAGCTAATCTCTGGAACGATTTTGACGGGACTTTCACAGGCAGATAACTGATATAGTAAGTAGTAACTTAGACTACAATAACATTTTTTTTGTTATATTCGAGGGCGTACAAAGTCACGGGCACAGCTAGGATAAACATGTATTACGTATTGCAGATATCGAATATTTATTTGAATTTAGAATAATTTTTTTTTCAATTGTGTCTCAAGTGTTGAAAAGTTTTTGTTCTGTTAAAAAGGTTTTGAACATCGCTACGATTTCATAAGAGATTCTCGCGATACTCTTACAAGTAATTCATCGCTGTGTATTCATTGCGTGTTGAAATATTTACACAAATTGAAATATTTTAGTATTAGAATGACACATGCTCGTTTGACTATGAATTTCGAAACAAATTATCAAAAAAATAATGCAAATACGCATTGCTTTTTATTTAACATATGCATGTGGTCACACCGACCCCATCACAATAATCTCAAGCACTGTATGAAATATTAACAAGCCCTTACATCAAAAACAACAGCCAGTGAATTTCCCACTACTGGGCTTTGAAACATATTCCCTTACATCATCAAAGCAAAACTACCTTAAGGACCATATCTCTTGTGCTTGCAAACATACCTTTTAATCCAAAACATAGCTACCAGTGTACCTATTATTGTTTGGAGGTAGAATATATTATGATTAGTACCTACCTAGATACATTATATAGAGCTGAGATGGGTCAGTGGTTAGAACGCGTGAATCTTAACCGATAATTGCGGGTTCAAACCCAGACAAGCACCACTATATATATGTGCTTAATTTGTGTTTATAATTCATCTCGTGCTCGGCGGTGAAGGAAAACATCGTGAGGAAACCTGCATGTGTCTAATTTCATCGAAATTCTGCCACATGTCCATTCCACCAACCCGCATTGGAACAGCGTGGTAGAATATGTTCCAAACCCTCTCCTTAATGGAAGAGGAGGCCTTAGCCCAGCAGTGGGAAATTTACAGGCTGTTACTTTACTTTAGATACATTATAAATCTTATCGATCTTGTCTTAGGAATGTATATGAATGAACGTAATATTATAATATCTCCCAGGTGGCTGATAATCACTTTGATATAAACAGATACAGAACCCTTTAAAACTGATCTAAAGTTTATGTTAATGGTTTATTGATTCTCTTTGACTACACGGTTAAGTAATCTTCGTTAAATACATTTTCAGTTACTTTAAGATAGGCAAGCCCCCTAATAATGGCGTGTAATTATAATTTGAGGGTAGATAAATAACTCTTTCATCTTATCAAAGTCAAAATGTTTCTTTAATAAAGAAGCGTAACACTTACTTATCTCAGAAACACCTCAGACCTGAAAAGTACCAGCGTAAGAAACTCAGTGGAATACTTTATCCAATATTATTAATAAAATAATTAGTCTGTTGATATTTTACTCAGTAATAATTATTTTTTTTATTAAGATATAAATGATTATAATAAAATATTTACTTACTTATTGGAGTGTCTGTATGTAATATTAAAATAACCGCTATCTACTGCATACATGGTACATATACCAAAACAATTTTTTTTCAATTTTTGTCCGTCTTTCTGTATGTTCCAGGTTATCTAAGAAAGGCTGAACCGATTTTGATCTAACTTCACTGACAGTTTGTAGGAAGGAGTAACTTAGGCTACATCAAAATTGTTTTTGTTAAATTCCAATAGGCTCGATGTCACGGGCAGATCTAGTAGTCAATTTAATAAATAAATTATACATATATGATAAAAAAAAATTTAGGGTGATGTAGAGGGATGGCTGTAGACACTGATACATAACAATCAATAAATTATTTAATTTTGAAATTAGAAATTGCTGCCATTATAAAAAACAATTGTATCTACTACAATAAAGCGCTTTAAGTGATTAAAGTATTGACTGTAACAATTTTCGAACGCTTTAAAGTATTCCCTAAATATTCTACGGAGCGTATTTAAATGTTACATCGGGGAGCGCTACATCTTGTGCAGATTTGAAAACAGCATCAAATGTACTGGCGACATTTGTATGAAATTTACAATGCTTTTAGTCTCACTCCACTGGTCGGCTCACACGTTTGCAAGCGATCCGTTATCAAAACTTTAATCTATGAAAAGAAGATGAGGCATTTTATACTTTAAATTGTTACATTATTTTGTATACTATGTTTTATGAATCGTTACGGATTGATATATTTATGTCTTATTATGTTTAATATTAAATGTAGTTGTTTGTGTTTGACTGTTTTATTATAATCAGTAGAGGTATATAAGTTAGTTTGTATAGTAAGTTCAAAGAATATGTATATTACGAAGTGTTAAAAATTGTTTTTGACCTGCTATCTAGCTTTTAATTGTGACCTGTAAGTGTGATAATTTACCGCATGTACCTACGAAGTAATTAACACAAAAATCTAATACAAAATAGCAATCTCAATATAAAATAAATCTGTCTTTATTCTAAAATATACAAATATAATATTCTACGTGAACAAAAAAATTAAATGTGTTAATTTTTTTTCGTTAAATCCTATCAATATAAATGAAATTAAAAATATATTATCAATACATACAATGTTTTAGGTTAAAGTAAATTTAACAAAATATTTTCTATATTAATATTAGTCAACTATTAAAGTTATTGATTTGAGACTCCACACACCAGTTTCGTGAACAAGACATTCGTAGATAATGTCGAAATATCGAGCTCGACCGAACAAATTAAAAAACATGGTAAATATCCCGAAATCAATAAATTTAATAATAGAAATAAGCATATTAATTTAAAATCTTATATTAGTCAATTATTTGTTACTTACCTCCTCCAAACAGTTTACTTCTTGTGGGACCTGATGGAAAGGGGAAGACGTAGATTTTCTTATGCCATTAACATGTATATTACCTTTAATTTATAGCGCAAACCTTTTTGATGGCATCGAGAACATTTTATTTGCAATTTGTTCACAAATAAAACTTTCTGTTTCGAACATTCTCTCGGCTCGACTGATTCGATAATGGATTCCTTAGTCAATATTCGGCAGATGCAATTGAATATTCCGTTATCAAGGGGAGGTATTTGTTTAAGTCCTATTCGTAGCATCTAAATCGAGATTATTTGTTCATAAGTGATATATACGAATGACAATATATAACATTTATTCGGAGACACAAAGTGTCAAATGGAATCGAGATTGGTTATCAATTTCAGTTCGTCAATTTTTCAATTATATTGTCATATAGCTGATATGGCAAAGTGGTTAAACAGGTTCGGGAGATGTGCAAGCAGCCCATACATATTGACCTGGTACGGACATACAAAATCGACTTGTATTTTTGAAGTATTTCTTTGTCCTATACTTTTTTTACATATTTATATTCTAAATGTCGTCAATCAAACAAAATCGTAGAATCGATCCTGATCCCTTAATCACTAATGCGCCCTGCCATACTGTCGTGCAAAATCCCTAAACAAAGTATATCAGTAAATACATCGGTTTTAATAATTTCCGGAGATACCCAATGATATTACTCTTTGTATGTATGTTTCTGGTAGTTAATTTTATATATTATCATTTATATATGATGTCGTGACGTGGCACGTTGTAACACCAACCGCAACAGCAACGCACCAACACCATGTTATGCGACTTCATATCGAAACAACGTTACACATTGCAAGGTTAGTCGTCACGACGTCGTAACGTACAACCTTGCACGGTACGACATTTATCACCGTCAATTTTGACGTCACGCCATCTTACTCTGCTACGGTGCTTACGTTTTGTACTAATCATAATATTTTGTTAATTTAGCAGTTTTTAATACATTTTTTTTTATCATTACATCATACAGACGAGTATTGTCATAAATCATCATTAGTTCCTGTTTCTTATGCATAATTCAGCTTTGTTTCAAATTTTGCTTATTTCTCTCCATTATCAACGTTTTATTCAAATTTGAACACAGTTTTGAACTCAATCATATTCACATTAAGAGCTGTTTTAGTTTATGAACGATCATTAGGTTCCAAGCTTTCTGCAATCAGTTTTCATTTAGCACAATATTACCTTCAATTTGAAAATGGCGGAGCGAAGCAATCAGCAGAAATACGGTATGAACCATTGTGAAACTGTAAGTTACCGTCCGATTTAACCTGACCCGTGACTACTTGTAATAAATTTGTCGTTTCTATAGACTCAGAAGGAGCTGATTCTTAGACGAGTGTCTCAATAAATTGGTCAGGTTTAACATAAAATAAGGAAAACGCTTGGAGCATATTCGGAAGAAAATCTTGAATATCACTTAGCTAGAGGAGTTATAACAATAAATTCGCGATAACATTTACATACGGGCGTTTGAGTCGCGAAGGGTGATTCTGTAACGGGTCGCTTAACACGTTAATGTGGGCTCTTGTAAGATTTTCCTGTTTTTCGTTTTCGTTTTTGGATTACAACCGCTTATTTTTTTAATAAAAAACAAATGTTTTCAAATAGAGAACTATTCATGCATATATAAAGCCTTTTTTATTAAATAACATTTCATGAAGGGGTAGAAGTAAGTATTTATAGAAACTTAAGCGTATAATATATAACAGCGACGTCGCGAGCGTTTAAATTTAACAAAAGAGTTCAGCTTTTTGATATTAAGAAAATTTGGTGACATCCATAGTGAGTGTGAGAACTGCGCGCGGTACTGGACAGTATTTGGACATTACAGCGTGGCTTCACATATAATTCGAAAAAAAAGTAGCCTTAGTTACGCCTCATTACATCAGCTATCTGCCAGTGAAAGTCCCGTCAAAATCGGTCCAGCCGTTCCAGTGATTAACCGGAACAGACAGACAGTTAGACAAATATTGTGAAAATTGTTATTTTGGTATATGTACCGTGTATACACATATATGCAAAAGTAAAAAGCATATTGGTAAAAAGCCATTATTTTGATATTATTATACGTATACATTACTTAACCAAAACATAAATAAACACACACACACACACATCTATAACAAAACCGAATTAACCATGTTAACAACCCTAGTTACATTTGTAACCCTTTTTTAACTCACTAAAACATACTTTTCTACCCCAAAGCAATTTTATTCTGATTTACAATATGTGTTCACTATATTATATAACGAAGATAGGCTTCAACAATTTAATTAACCATGTTTTTTATATGATCTTTAGTTATTTGTTGGTCCATCCATATTTTGGCATATCCTATACTACCTAACCTACTGACCTTGATATCTGAATTCGACTTCATATGAAGTATGAAGTCGTCATCATCATCATCAACGGCTTTTTTTCGTCCACTGCTGGACATAGGCCTCTCCAAGCACGCCACTGTGATCGATCTTCGGCTATTCGCATCCATCCTGCCAACAGTCTTGCGTAAATCGTCACTCCACCGTGCCCGAGGACGTCCTACACTACGTTTGCCGAGACGCGGTCTCCACTCTAGAACACGTTTTCCCCAAGTAATAAGCAAGAGGTCACAATATTATCATTCGTAACAATAACAACAGCCTGCAAATTCCCACTGCTGGGCTAAAGCCCTCCTCTCCCTTTGAGGAGAAGGTTTGGAACATATTCCACCACGCTGTTCCAATGCGGGTTGGTGGAATACACATGTGGCAGAAATTTATGAAATTTGTCACATGCAGGTTTCCTCGCGATGTTTTCCTTCACCGCTGAGCACAAGATGAATTATAAAGACAAATTAAGCACATGAAACAGCGGTGCTTGCCTGGGTTTGAACCCGCAATCATCGGTTAAGATGCACGTGTTCTAACCACTGGGCCATCTCGACTCTATCATTCGTAAAGCAAAATATAATTCTTTGACATAACTCAAATGCGAAGCGGCCTGGTAGTATTCTATTTTAATAAATGCAGACATTCAATGCACTACAATCAAAATTTGAATCATTGTAACACATTTCCTTGACAAGAGACAGAAAGGCGAGACGAAAGAACCAATCAAAGAAATCATTTTTTTAATTTTCACCCCCAACCACGTGCCCTCGCAAACTTATCACTCGTATAAAGAAACTCGAATGAATATAAATGATATGAACATCCGAACCGCAGAGGAAATGACCGAGGATTTGTCACTGTCAAATTTGAATACAGAACGGATGTGAGAAAAACGAACGTCATTTGAACAGACCGGTCTGCGGCGGAGATTATGTTGTTTTGTTTGATGTTTTTATTTATTTTAAGTCTGTTTCGAAAAGCAGGCTTCATTTGATGCCGGTTATAATACTTTGTTTAAATCTAACGTAGAATTTTCTTCGAATTTATTTAAACACCATTCACATTATACAGTTCAAGCCTTTTTGATATACCTCACTGCTATATAATACCGTAAATAA
This sequence comes from Vanessa cardui, assembly GCF_905220365.1. NCBI lineage: Eukaryota > Metazoa > Arthropoda > Insecta > Lepidoptera > Nymphalidae > Vanessa > Vanessa cardui. The sequence continues at coordinate 10,196,432 of NC_061143.1, forward strand.
AACTAGTGAAATTATTTTTCAGGTTTAAGGTTTTACTATATACTAGCAATCCGCCGCGGCTTCGCACGGGTGCAATACTGATACTAAATATACTATAGAATTTGTTTATTTACGCCATCACAATTTAATTTGTCTAATTTCATCGAAATTCTGCCACATGTGCATTCCACTAACCCGCTTTGGAACAGCATGGTGGAATTTGCTTTTAAAGATTTAAGCATACATAGGGATATAGGGACAGAGAAAGAGACTTTGTATTGTAATACAAACAAACAAAATACATAGTGTACTATGTAGTGATGATTGTCATGACACTGCCTTCTCTCTATATATATCTCTATCTCTTTATTACAATTTCAAATATCTTCAGAGGCAATAAAACAATAGTTTCTCCCTTAATAGTAGAATTGAATACAGATACATAGAAAAATCTCTTGTGATTTCTATATCTACAAGAAATATATGTAAATAATAATACTATAGGTATCGTAAATTCGATAACAAAGATTTATTAGCACTGAATAACGTTTCTTCGCTAAAATAAAACATTATTTCCTTTTTATCAGAATGCTCATACATTACCATCAAGTCGCTATTTCAAAACGAAAATGAATTATAGACGTCTTCGTAATTCCTATAGGATTTTTACTCATCCATTATTTAAGCGGACGGAGGCTTAACGTTAGATTTACAGTTTCCGTTCGAGAACGTGTCGAGATCGAGTATTTGTCAATTTCGAGTTATTGTAGTTGTTAAACGCACCTGCGTATCACCTACGGTTTTTTGTAATACTTTGTTTGGCAACCCATTTACTTGGCTACGAAGTTTGTATGGGCTCACCCATACATTCAAATAATTTCATTATATGTACATATTCATAACCAGTTAACGTAAGCATCATTATGGACTAAGTCAGTATTAATAAGTCGTTCAAAGGAGTAAATCGTTCTCATTACATTAACGGGATACTCACAAATCAAAGTAAACTACCTAGTCATCATAAAACTGTCTAAATCTAAAGGGTAACAAACCCATACAAAAAACTAAGTATTATTTATTCTTTTAATAGTATCATATACACAGTCGACCTCTTTGGAATGTAGTATCGAAAACCGCCATGAAAGTTAGTTGTAACACTATTTCTCGAATTAAATGTAACTGTATACTAATATAGTGTAACTATTATTATGAAATCCAAAATAACTCGGACTGTTATTTTCCCAATCTTAAACCGCTGAACCGATATAGTTCAAAATTTGCTATGGAGATAGTTTGCATCCAGGGGAAAAACATAGGTTTTTTTTAATTCAAGCCTTGTGTATACTCACACACTCTATATTATCAAGTTTTGCTATAGGTTAAAATTTAGACATTTTGCACTCGTCTTTTTTCTCTAACACTCTTCTCCATTTGAGGAGAAGGTTTGGAAAATATTACACGTTATTTGGCGGTAGAATAACTGATGAGTGGGTGGTACCTACCCAGACGGGCTTGCACAAAGCCCTACCACTAAGTTAATAAATACATGAATTAAGCACATGAAAATTCAGTTGTGCTTGTATGGGTTTGAACAACACGTTTTAACCACTGGACAATCTCGACTCATACACTTCATTTTAATTCCCTTTCGTAAAACAACTAAGGACAGAAAGAGACAAAACATCATCAAACAACAATCCACGTTACACACGTTAATTAACAATAGGACGTAAGTCAAATGAACTTTAATATAAACTTTGCATTTCTGTATAATTTATCAACTATACAATAAATAAACATGCGGGTAATCCTCATCGGTACACTACCGTATCACGTACGCGCATTAATCATGCGTTGGATTTTATGTAAATTTAGCTAAGTGCCGCTGATAAATGGATGGTCAGACATGGCGATTGCGTTGATAAGATGTGAACTTGGCTACATTTGGATAAATAACTAGCTGTGTGCTGCGACTTCGTATTTGCGCCTTTGAATTGAATACAGATTTGAAAAGTTATTATTGTTGCCTACTTTACTCCTTATTATATCAGATATCTGCCAGTGAAAGTCCCTATAAAATCGACTTAGCCGTTCCAGAGATACGTCAGAACAAATAAAATGACACTTACAATTATTTTGGTGTATTTATCGTGTGTATACATATGCATTTAGTAAAAAATGATTGTTTTAATATTGCAAAGAGGCACTCAAATTATATCACATGTTTAGATAATGCTAAATACAACATTGGAAATTAAAGAAAAGCCTTAAACACCATTTGTTTCTTTTTGCAAAATGAGGTTTAAATTTAAGTTAGTATATGTCATTTTCCCAAAAGTACTCTTTTGTTGTTAGTGTTTCTCTCTTTCCACTGACGATATATTAAATCTAAGATAAGTTTTGTTATGTACTCGTATCAACGTAGTGAACTAACTATGACAACTAATAAGGGATGAGGTGAATCATTTAAGCTATTTCTTTTAAAAGTAAAAATCAGTAAGTCCATTGCAGTCCAAGGACGGGTTTTATTCTAATGCGCTGTTCCAATGCTGGTTGGCTACTAGAACATTTTCACTCAGTAATGTAAAACTAGAAATAGTAAACAAACAGCAGTATTTTTTCATTTTATTGGACAAGTGCAAGTTGTACTCAAGTCCAGCGTCACAGTGGTCAATACCCGAACTGTCCACTTGATTTCATTTTTCATTCTTAAAGCGTTTTGTTTTGCTGACAGGGGACCGTAGTGTATTGAAAAGAGCTTGTTTTTGTACGGAACCCTTCTCAATCAGTTTCATGGGACTTGATGTTCGTTGTGTTAGATACATCATTAACTCTTGTCGCAGAGACTGGGTTCGTTTTGCAAACAAATATATATTATCTTATATTTTATTTCCTTGGAGTTCTAGTTTGCTACATAACAAATTTCATCAAATTCGGTACATTGGTTTGGTAGTGAAAGAGCGACAGACAGACAGACAGACAGACATATATATTCACAATTATAATATTAAGTATAGATTAATCTATAATTATTTATTTATTTATTATATTTTAGGAAAACAAACATTAAGATAAACTGATGGGATATAAAGATACAAAATTACATATAGCTAAGCACACTGGTAATTAGACACATATTATTAAAATAAAAAAAGACTAACATACATAAAATCAAATAGTATAAACGTATACTAACGAAAATCTTAAGCAGTTACAATTAAAATCAAATATAAACATAATTAAACGAAACAAAATTAAAAAAAAATAACAAAACAAATTAAACAAAATTGAAAGCATCAATGGCTACATCGGTTAGTTAATTACAAGCAAAATAATTACAAATAATTATATTAGCGGATAACATCGTCAATAATCATAGATGCCGTAAAAAATGGTACCATTTCTTAAACCATGAGAAGGAAGATTTTAAACTGAAAAACCACAAAACTAAGTATTGCTTATTGGTAAAATATTTGATACATATTTAATATCTCCTCACAATCACATTACTATTGTAGTTTAAAAGAGTAACTACTGAGTTTCTTTCCGGTTCTTCGATAGAATCTACATTCCAAATCGGTGGTAGCTTCACATAATATAGTTGTTATATGACGATACAAAACTGCTTTCAAAAGCCTCATTGATATTTTGAGTTTAACCAAGATGCCGAAGGAAAAGTAATCTAAGATTAATGTTGTCTTAAATTTTCGCGATTATTACACATTGAAATAAAACTAGTTATTACGGATTTGAATCGCGTATATTAATTATTTTGGACATCCCGACGTTTCGAGCACTTTACAGCGTTCGTGGTCACGGGTAGACTAAGGTGGCATTTGTCTATTTGAAGAACAAAAGAAATATTATTTACAACTACCGCTAACGATAGAAATAATTAATATACCTACGCGATTCAAATGCGTAGTAATAACTAGTTTTATTTCAAATCTAAGATTAATTCATCCGTAAGTACGTAGTTTCAAACATCAACATACAAATAAAGCAGGACATATAACTGATATACCTCATAAACCAAATCTCCATCATCCTGATCGTCCACTCCATCACCGAATATTACAAATGATACGACCATTGTGAATTATAGACATTTGTCTACCGGACGCAACTTAATCAAATCGAATCGGTTATTGGACAATCAACCTTATTGTCAATGTAATAAAAATCAAATAACTATATTTTGACGTATGTTAATAGTTCCTTATGACGTCATATGCTCGACATTTTGCAGTGCTTTTAATATTTGTAATTTGTTAAAGTTCAGAGAATATTTGAAGGGTTTTATTCGCATCCAACGGGTGATTTTCTTTTATTAAATAAAAAATTAAAATAAATTTTGTGAAGTTACAGTTGTAAACTAAGCTACTCATTATTATATCAGCTTTATGTCGGTAAAAGTCCCATCAAAATCGATCCACCCGTCCCAGAGATTAGTCAGAACAAACAGACGAATAGACATAATATAATTGTAAAATAATGTATGTGTTTTGCTATGTGTAACTGTGCGTTTATTGAAAGGCAGGTACTTTAATATTACAAACAGACACTCCAATTTTATTATATGTATAGATAATCTAGAATCATAAGTCGTAAATTATATAAGATGTGAAGTAAAAATCCACCATTAAATAAGTGTTGTAAACGTCGGGGACACAGCGACGTCTAATTTTCTATTTCATTTGTCGGTCCCTTAAATATTATGACATATTTTAATTATGCGCCGCCATTTTAATTTTAAAAGTAATCCGCTTACGACACTACGTTGTAATACTGCGTTTGAATTATATTTTAGTGATGTGATGATCTTAAATTTTGATATCGATAAAAGTTTTTAATTTAATGTGTAAGTATATGAAAAACAAAATATCATGACAAATATAAAATTTAAAACCACTGTTTAAATTTACCTTTGACTGGCATATAATTTCTTAATGAATTAAATTATTCGATATGACTATATGATTAAATTTGTATGTATGTATATATATATGAATACAAATTACGGTACATATTAAATAGACTTAAATATAAATTAATAACTTCACTAGTGTGTAATGTACATAATAATATTAAATACATGATAGATATCAGAAAATGTTTTTGCGCAAATCGCAGTATATCGATATTAGGGTACATCACTAGTGACGCGGTAACTGCAATTAACACGGCCTAATCCCACCGCGACAGGTTTCTTATTAACACCATTTGTCAGACCGCGGGATTTGAAGTTATCAGCACATCTCTATTTGTAAGGGGGTTTTATAATCTATGCTTTAGGTTTAGAGGAATTATAAATTATACTTAATTAACGAAGCCTAGCAATGGTTGGTGTAGTGATGAGTTTTAGGATTTAAAATTAATCCAAATGACAGATTGTGGCACAGATGTTAATTACGAAAAAAAATAGAAATCAGAATTTAAAAATTTGAATTTCGAACAAGCCGTTTTTTATATGAATTTGTGTTTTGTTTTTACATTAATGTTTATGATTTTGGAATGTTGTGTTGAATAGGAATGTAATTAATTTCTAAAGAAATTATAATTTCAACGAAAAATTAATAGGCAAACAATTAAAGACGGGTACAAATTAGGGTTGGTAATTTAATCAACTATTAGTCCCGTACTTATTTATCTCGTTCTCTCGCTATCGGGTTCATCGCCAGATGAGGCATACAAAGTATTTTCATGGAGTTCAAACTTGCTTCTTCAAATTACATCAAAATCAATTCAATAGTTTGTCAACAGGCAGAATTCGTTTCGCATTTTTATTATTAATATATATTACAAAGCTACTCTAATAAATAAAATTTTAACAAAAAGAAAAACCGACTTCAAACAAAACACTATTTTAAAACAAATGAATATGCACGAAAAAGTAATAAAAATAATTGCGTATTCAACATATTTTTTAGAGTCTTCCTAAGTTAAATGAAATGAAAAATATTAGACTACTTAAAAGTCGATTAACGATTATATCATGTAGTTATAGTTATTGGTATATTTGGAGCCGGTTTCAGCCATGGTGCCCTTGCCCCAACAATCAAAAGAAAGAAGTGATACGAGCCCCTTGATTGATCCAGTATATTATTGTGTAAAAGGTAATTTGTAAAAAACATATTTGTTAAAGTATTCTCGTATTGTTTTTTGATAGATATACTGTCTATCAAAATCGGTCCACCCAGTGAAAAGTTATGAGGTAACAAACATAAAAAAAAATACAGACGAATTGATAACCTCCTCCTTTTGGAAGTCGGTTGAAAACCGGACAAGTCCGAGTCCGATTTGAGCACGAAGGGTTCCGCGGTATTTTCTGTTGTATGGGAGCCTCCCTTATACATATTTTTTGATGTTTAGTAATGTTGTTACAACGGAAACAGCTGTGAAAATATTCTTCATCTGTGAAAATCTTAAATCTAACTGTAACGGATCATGAAATACAGCATGGTGATAGACTAACAGACAGACTGGGTCTAGCTTCACGCTTGAGTTATAAAAAAATATATGTATTATGAAAAGAAATATATGTATTATGAAAAGAAATTATGATTTCCGAATTTATGTATGTATGATGACGATGAAGCATCCATACTATCACTGTAAAAATTCAATCATTTAAAACAGTCTTGTTTTTTTTTTCATTGACAATATGCTGTTTTATTGTGTAAGTGTAATAAATGTTTATTTTGTGAATATACATAAATGTATATCAGATCCAACATCTCTTTTCATATCAGAGTATGAATTTCGGTGTTAATTGTACAGTGAAATATGCTTTCAATTTATCACGAAGACGCATCAAAAGAAACTTGTTATTTTGACTATTAACTCCTGGACAGTATCTCATCTTGCATTATATCATACCGCTGAAAATTTTGCTAAGCCAATTTCATCCTTACGTGCAAAAATATAAGGTTTTTCGCATTCACAATAGATAACAGTTCTCATCGTTGACAAGTAAAATAAGATCACACAATGAATTATAAATAGATATCATTAATTTCAAATGAAATGTTTTGTTGCAGATTTAGTATTTATCCTATTGTATGAAGGTAAGAACGGCCATGCACTTTATGTTAAATATATTAAAGTTTTCAAGTGAACATGGTTATTTTTATTATTGCAGTTATTAAATACGGGATATTTACCATGTTTTTCATTTTTATTCGATGGAGCTCGAAATGACGACATTATCGACGAACGTATTGTTTGCGAGTCTCGTGATAAATAACTGTAATATATTAAAGTTTTTAGAACTTTGTATAATCACTTTATTTAATATTGAGATATTAATTAATAATTAACTGTATTAAATAATTAGATTTACATTCCTCATAACAGATATACGTAGACCTTAAAAAGTACTTTCACCATGGAAAAAACGCCTGACAAAATTAAATAGCAATGTTTTGTAATCTTGTGGTTTTAGTATATAATTATTGTTTTATTTTTATCGTTGATTAATTCCAATATAAAAAAAAATGTTTTTTATTGAATGAATATAAAAATAAAAAGTACTGAAATCTATTATACGGTTAGGTAAGAAATATATTTCTATATAACGAATGATAAAGAACTTCAGAGGCGAGAATGTTTATTATAAGACAAATATATGTTTACAAAAAACAAACAAGAGAAATCTCACATATAAATGCCAACACACGTTTAATTAAACAATGATAGCTCAATCGAATCATAAATCTTGGATATCACACCGTCGTTTCATTAACTCAATCACACCCGTATCTACTACACTTCTAACCCTCATTAATGCACCAGATATTAAGATAGAGCTAATCTTCACATAACTTAGGATCAACGCAGTTACGTTGACCATTGACCATTGTCCCGTTTAATTTAAACCGAGGGTATTCAGACAATTGATAGTAGAACCCAGTGCGCATCATTCGTGTGGATTATTGCCTGTACGATATTCATCGCTGGTTTCTCAAGGGAATGTATGAAATAAAGTACAAAAATGGGGTAATGTAAATGAAATATGATTGAAATATCAGTAGAGCTGTTACATTGAATTGTTTGGTTCGTTTCATAGCTACGCTGTAATGATTTTAGTAAATCCTGGCAAAGTTTAATTTGCTTTGCAACTTTTGAATTGTGTATCGTATGTCTTTGATTTAAGGACGAAAATCGTTTGATGTATCTATTGTTAGGGATACTTTTAAAATAGTTCGCGAATGTCGTAAGATTTTATGTCTGACGGTCTTTATGCAAAGCGGTCCTTTGGGTGGTGTTTTTGGTTTTTGATGCCATTGAAACTTGACCCCGTCAATTTAGTTATTTCCTTAATATTCCATAAAGGAATATTATGTTATTGTTCATGTTCGTATTAATGAATCTAACCTAAGATTGTTATTGTTATAGGTACTATAGATTATCCAGCACAATGAGTACTGAAAGCGTTTATTTTGTAATTAGTCACAACAATACTATTTTTAATTAGACTAGGACATTATTAAATTCAAAATATTTTGTGATTTTTTTTAATGGTCTATGACGCTGTAAGGTAATAATAGTAAAAAATATCTTGTATCAACCTCGGGAACTCTAAATTTACGGCCTCTGACCTTAAAATAAGCCTGGTAGATCACTTGCTCTACCAATAACTGATAAGATTGTAACATATATCTAGACGAATTTTGATAAAACCCTTTTACCAAGTTATTAATAATATCACTAATTTGCATTAATAATAATTTATAAATAATGAATTAAAAATTATTGTACAAAAATAAAAATATTTAAAATATAACGTAAATCAGAGAAATTATATAAAAATGCAAAAAGGCCAACGACACGCGGTGTTCCCAGGCGGTCACCCATCCAAGTACTGAACGCGCCCGACGTTGCTTAACTTCGGTGATCGGACGAGAACCGGTGTATTCAACGTGGTATGGACGTTGGCGATGATGATAACATATTTTTAAAACATCTTGTGCTAAACGCGACTTCTTATAGTTCAATTAAACAAGAAATAAATCTATGCCGAGATTAATTAAAAACAATAAAATTATAATATTAAAAACATTTCAATAAAAAATCAAATAATAAGCAAAATCTTTACATTTTTTAATTCTTTGTAAATATATCACTACATAGTATAACACAAAATCGCTTTTTCTGTCCCTATATACCTATGTATGCTTAAACCTTTAAAACTACGCAACGGATTTTCATGCGTTTTTATTTTAAATAGAGTGATTCGAAAGGAAGTTTTTTGTATATAAAACATGGGCAATATAGTAAATAAAACACTGATCATTTTAGGAGTTTCTAATGTGATGTTATAAATAAACAAATATGTACCTATTATATTTAGTATCATTATTGCACCTGTACGAAACCGGGGCCTTTTGCTAGTTATAGATAAACGTTAAAAATAAATGATTCGGACTTAATATAATCAATGGTATCCGCGTTATGAATTACAATAGATAAGATTGGTTAATTAGGGGCAATTAAGCAAGTGATATTATAACTAATTAGTTGCAGATAACATCGACTGATTAACAATTGTGACGCAATTGTCTATATGAGAATATTGGATGTGTATGACAGTTAATTATAAGTGCATACAGATTAGAACATGATTACATGCCGTGGAACTATTCTGGGAGATCGCATTCGAAACTCGACGACGAAACTCGATGCTGTAAATGTCTGATGCTGTTAAGAGAAATTCACTTATTTTTAAGAGTTAAAAATCATCACTGAAGATCTGTCAGATAAGTCCACGTGTAAAATATTGTAAAATGATTAACTAAGGCTTGCTATGTCCTTAAGAAACAAATCTGTTTCCTAATAAGATAACATTTGATTGACAGTATATATGTTTATTTATGGCATTTATACATAATGTTCAAACCACTTCTTACAGACTACTTACTTTCTACTTACTTTCTTAGAGACGAGATATTATGTTCCTATTATGGCCTAGAATTACACTGACTCACTCACCTTTCAAACCAGAAAGTATACTAAATATTGCCATTTGCGGTAGCATTTACTTGGTGGTAGGGCTTTGTGCAAGCCCGTCTGGGTAGGTACCACCCACTCATCAGTTATTCTACCGCCAAATAACAATACTCGGTATTGTTGTGTTCCGGTCTGAAGGGTGAGTGAGCCAGTGTAACTACAGGCACAAGGGACATAACATCTTAGTTTCCAAGGTTGGTGGCGCATTGATGATTTAAGGAATACTTAATATTTCTTACAGCGTCAATGTCTATGGGCGATGGTGACCACTTACCGTCAGGTGGCCCATATGCTCGTCCGCCAACCTATACCATAAAAAAAAAAAAAAAAAAAAAATATGACTCGTAGGTAACATCTACAAAGTAGGACTTCTACAAAGCACTCCTATAGACAATTAGGACAATCCTTAATATTTACTAATTATCATTTGAGATTGATGATTATTTTATCCACTGCTTGTGTAATTTTTATTAATATGATAAATGATAAAGTAAGTATGTATGTCTGACTGTCGCTCTTTCACGACCATAACGTTAAAACAAATTTGATGAAAATCGGTATGAAGCAAATTTGAACTCTAAGTTTTTGCCTAAAATTTGGCAACCAGCATCCTAAAACGCAAGCGAAACCACGGGCGACTACTAGTATTTCCTAAATTACATTAAGTACGTATTATAGTGGTCACGTCGACAAATAGTTGCGTGTACCGAACCAGTAAATTCTAATTATTTTCAAAGCGTCACGTCATTATAATTAACTGTGAGATTGATGTTGTTTTAGAGCAATTTGTGGACATTAACGATCTAATGGATGTGATACTTTGTCATATTAATGTGACTTGTCGTGTAATGTGGGCTAATTGTTAATTTTAATGCATAATTCAGCTCAAGCTCAACGTCTAAATGCTACCGTATGACCAATGTATCCTCTTTTTTTCGGGCTGGAATGACGCAGTACGCGTTTCTCCCACGTGAGGGGGGTATATGGGACTCGCCGGTGCCAAGTGCGCCCCGGTACACCGGAATACCCACTATAAACGGACGGATTCGCTTCTCGCTTGCTAGTGTGACGATAATCAACTGACCCTATTTTATTGTCATCAGAACCAATAATTTGAGATTTCAAGTCATTGTGAATGAAACTGGCGTAAAATTCAGTAGCACGATTTGTACAAATATCTACTGAAGAAAAGATGTGGCACTTAGTACCTTCTCGAAAGGGATTGAATTTTTATTTTGCGTGACGTTACGTAAAGAGGCCTTAAAATTTGATGTTGAAATATAAATGTCACATCACATCAAAAAAGTTACATTTAAAAAAAAACTAATGATAATAATTGATATGATGTTTTAAATAAGTAGTTCTAAAATGTCTCATTCGTATAGATATATCGGTCTATACAAATTGAACAGTAAGTGAATATTTAATTGAATGATAAATCCCCGAAAGTTTTTAAATTGTTTATCATATAACTAATTGGAAATAATCACACTCTAACGCGATTACGTTATTCGATTGTCGAAAGCAATATTAGGTCTGACAATTTTCAAATTGGAAATCGTAATGTATTCACCCCTGGCAGCTTCAGATTTGCACAGATCTAGGAATGTGTAGAGATGACAATCATATCTAATAACGATATCCTTACGTTAAAGATAATAATTAATTGGTCAGGCTATTTTTCTTGTTAACTCTACATTATATAATTTCATTGATATATCATAATATTACTAAAATTCTTAATAATATTTATTATTATAATTATTAGATACTTATCTACACTCTGATGTGGTATGTCACCCATTTCATCAGCAATTTAAAGTGTTTCCAGTTCTAATTATTTTTTCTATTGTCACAAATAAATCCTTAATTACATGCTGTTAAATGAATATCCTTATAACACAGTATTAGTTAACAGTTTAATAACAATTATATCTAAATTAAATAAATTATCTACATATACTATTAATAATATTCAAATATCCATAAAAGAAAATATTAAACTAACTCGCGTCCCTCTAACGTAACCTCATCCCTATATAAAAAAATATTTACTGACGACAGATTTTAGATAAAAGCGATACCTCAAATTTCAAATAGGGTAAGAAAAAAAGATACCAATTTTGTTAGCTTATTTTGGTACGATAAAGTGCTGGATTATGTTTCTAATTAGATTACATTTAAAAAGGGAATAATATTGGGGTAAAATTTGATGGACTGATAGTTAATATGTCTATCAAATGTGCACATATACTTATTTAATTTGTACCATAAAAAATGTAAATAGTATATCAGGAAGTTTAAGTCATAATGAGCATCTTCAAAATCTTTACATAGTATAAAACAAAGTCACCTTTTCTGTCCCAATGTATGTGTGTATCCTATGCTTTAAAACTACGTAACGGATTTTGATGCGGTTTTTTTGATAGATAGAGTGATTCGAGAAGAAGGTTTTTATATATATGGACAAATTCGTAAATAAACACTGATAATTTTAGAAATTTCTACTGTGATGTCATATCATTGCACCCGTGTGAAGCCGGGACGGTTTGCTAGTCATAAATAATACTTAATTGCAGTCAAAGCAAAAAATATAGTTTTTGGAGTTTAATTTGAATTTTGGCAAAAATTTGACTTTCAACACCCATAAATCCAATGGTTATTCCTGAGAAATAATTCCTCGTATTAATTATCTGGATTATTCACGCGTTCCTGGATGCGACGCGCCAGTCCAATGTAGTCACCCCTTTTTCGGCTAGTTGACTGAATATTAATAATCCGAGGGTAATCTTCAACGATTAATGTGTTGTGTCATACATGCGTGAATTGTATTCTAATATTCAAATTAGATTTTGCGTCGGTATTTTATATAATTATTTACAATGCCGTTTATAAAAGATAAGTTTTGCGGTCTTTTTTGTTTTATTAATTTATCAAAAATATTACTATATATTTGCACTGCAAGTATATCGTCTATTACGTTATTACTATCTTCAGACAGCAGATTAACTTCTCTGTTTATTTTACGACTTACATTAACAAGAAAGTAGTCTGGGCTACTAAAAGTACAATCAAATAAAATATCGAAGATATATCTTCAATATTCATGAAGACATCCACGAGTTATTTGGACCGGTACGAGAGCAATATTTTTCTCAATCACCATTAGTACGTATCTGCCTGCCTACCGACCTTTACATCGCTAGCGATATCGCGGTTCTGCCATTCTGTCACCCCAAAATCTCTTATCAATCCCACTTAATGTTATTCAACTTTGAATTTAATTCCTTTATCAATACGGTTCAGAACTGCTTTCATATCTGACATCAGTTCGGTCAATCATCCTTGCAGTAATTTCGCAGCAGAATGCGGAATATGTCGACACTTCACTTTTATTGTATCAAATAATAGGGGTGTTCTTATAGCCGTTATCACGTGTTTGATCTAAAATGATACTTGCTTCGTTCACTTTGAGGGGTGTATTTTCTATAGGATATGGGCGCCGAATTTCAACCGATATCAAAAATTGAATCGCTCAAATAAATACGGCTGTTAATCCAAGGTTGTGGATTGTATCCATTGTTCGCGGTTTTATAATGCCGTTGCCATCTCAATGAAATCTTTTTGATAAAATTTCTTTAAATGGGGACTCGTCGATCGATCGACATCGATATTATTTTTGTTTACTTACATGATATTTGACCATTGACAAATTAAGAAATACATATAGATATGTTCAGCGAGGTGTTATTACAAACAATATTTCAGGAGTAAATTAAGATGTTACTTTGTAAAAACAGTAAAATATTGTCCAGTGTTGCTAGCACCATAAACTTTCGACATCAGAATAAATCCATTTGAAATATCCTCGGCGTCTCCATAACCGTCAGATTTCACGCTCGAAAGAGAATTCGAAGACAATAAACCGGAGTAACGTAGCGATAACACCGACCCATTTGAACGTTTCAAACTTGGCTTCAGATCTTGGGACATAACCATTTCCTACTCTCATATGAACATCATCCATCGAAGAAAACTAGTCTGCTGTGACGTACACAATCAGAACACAATACGTTATAAATGGCCACATTATATCATAACAACTACATCGCTTGCATTTACTTCATTCTTAAAATCATAATTATCATCCTTATTACAATGCCATAAGGTACATAAATCATTTTCTGGGATGCAAAACTATTTTGGTAAATGCCACGGCTTCTCAACTTTGGCCCATAACCATCCCGCTGTGAAAGGTAAAGAGAAGCAATGGTTTTCGATAAATTTTGTTGCTTTATTTATAACAGTAGTTTGCGTCTCCGATGATTTGACGTTCGTTCGGTCTGGTTAGTTGGGTAAACATAAATAAAATGCAAGTCTAGCCGATAAAATGATTTAACATATTATAAACTTCAGTTATAAGAAAAAATAATTACTCTTGAACCAAAAAGCTCTTGTAAATTTTTGAAAATCGAAATGTTATACTATGTATGATATTTCCTAATATGGTTCGTACCTAAAACCGTAAGTCACTATAAACTGTAGATTAGTTGTTGCATTAACTGGAGTTATCACACCGTCTACATGTCTTGATACTAAAAATTTACTTTTTTTATAATATACCAGTGTGCTTAAAATGATTCTTATAGAGGCCGTACCTTATTACAATAGTATAAAAAAAATACAAAAAAAAATGTATACATACTCTTCAATGTCACCAATTACAACATTAATAGAAAATTGACGAACATAACGAGGTAAGGTTTTTGTTAATAAATGAGCTTGTTCCATAAAATAGAGGGGAATTGGGTAAATTATTCACAGTATGCACGGTCTTTGTTTAATGGGTCAGTGTATGATGTGTATTATAGTAGTATAGTGTAGTATAACTTCAGATTAATATATTTCTCTAATTAATGTTTTATATTTTATGGGTACATATAAAAAAATGTGGTATTTAAAATAAATTGTCAAAAGGGCCAACGACACGCGGTGTTCCCAGGCGGTCACCCATCCAAGTACTGAACGCGCCCGACGTTGCTTAACTTCGGTGATCGGACGAGAACCGGTGTATTCAACGTGGTATGGACGTTGGCTATGAAAATGACAAATTTTTCAAATAGATCCCGCTTGCCATTGGAATATATCGCTATAGAAATATTAAATATGATCATAAATACATATGAAAAGTTTATTATAGGTAAGTACATAGTACGTAACAGATAATATTATTACTAATATACTTAAATAATACATTAGCCGCCATCTCGTTAAATATTTCCACCATTTTATTTTCTTTATTTTAGTCACGTGTCACAAATTGCTGATGTAATTTGACGACAATTTAGAAAATAAATAAAACAGGCAACGAAATCAAATCAATTCACACACGAAACTGACCCTTAATATGTTAGAGATAGGTAAAAAAATGGTTTAAATGAATGAGTGTAGCTGTACCTATCACCAAACCAAAATAATTTGATCATTAATTCGAATAATTGATTGTTTGTGGACGATTGTGGTATTCTTTTATCTATAGCGTGTATTGTTTTGTGTTGTATTTATCTAGCATATAAAAAATTAATAATATCTTTTCAGCATTATAGCTAATGATAAAGATAAAAAAAATATGTTACCTATCTTAGCTCTGATACCAGAAACAGAATACCTATTTATGTTTTCAAATAAATTTTTGTTGTTTTTTTTTTTTATTTTATTATTTAATTTAGTTTAAGTCAGAACGCTTTGCTAGTAAGTATTACTGATGTAGGCACAATATATGACTTTTCTGTTAACATAATACAAATGTTAATATTTAAAATTTATTACGTTTATATATAAAAATAAATGACTATTCGATTTAAAAAGATATATGTTTAAAATAAGAACATTGGTTAATAGTGGGACTATTAATAACTCAACAAACGCATGACTTCCTTTCTCCTTCAAATTTCATACAAATGAAAGAGAAAGATGTCGCATCAATACTTCATTCAAATGATTTGTTATTTCAACGGGCCACTCATCGCTCCGATAGCCGTGATCGTCTAGTGGTTAGGACCCTACGTTGTGGCCGTAGTAACCCAGGTTCGAATCCTGGTCACGGCAGTGTTCGAACACTGTTACGGCGGAGCATATTTTTGATTATTTTTTAAATATTTTATATTTAAAAATATCTGAAAGTTAAATGTATACCATTTTGTACATACCAACTACATTAATATACCTACAAATCTTTGCTACGTTTGTAACCGAACTCCAACTTAATGTTTGAAATTGTATTAAATTGTTTTGTATTTTATAAGTACATACTTACGTATGGTTTACGGCTTAAGATGCACCCGGGAGATGGCGCTACAAGCGGAAATTAAAGAAATGTAGTTTCATCCGGATGGATTCGCAGCGGTCCTATAGGCTTTTAAAATACGAATGTTAAAAAATATATATATTTCGTAATCGTAAGCGTCGTCGTAATTAATATTCTAAATAACTAATACTATATTCATTCATATTAGATACAATAATCGTTATTTCAAAAATAAATATTTATAATAGTTCTTTTAAGCAGTGCGGTGTCTGGAAGTTATCCTTTATTTATCAATAATTTTGGTACATGAGACACAATAAAGTTATTTTCTTTGCCACACTCGCCAACGTCCATACCACGTTGAATACACCGGTTCTCGTCCGGTCACCGAAGTTAAGCAACGTCGGGCGCGTTCAGTACTTGGATGGGTGACCGCCTGGGAACACCGCGTGTCGTTGGCCTTTTTTGTATTTTTAGCAAAATTTTACTATATATATTATTCCTGTAATTAAAGAGAATCAAAATAATGATCACAAAGTAAATGGCTATTATATTATTAATTGGATATTTAGTTTAGCTAATTTTGGTGCTGAAGTTGTAAAATAAAATTAGTAAGGTTAGGACATCATTATTGTGTAAATGTAACCAATACCTTTTTTTGCTTTTCAGTTTTTTTGGTGTTTTTTGAAAACTTTTTTGTACTTCTATTACAGGCCGTATTTATATGTACAATTCCATTTTTAAATTTATCAAGTTTTCGTGATATGCCCTAGCTAATCATTCATGATAATAATCGCTGACTTTTAGATTAAGTAAATCTTATCCGATTTCTCAATCAATAGGAACAATTTTGTTAAAGAGCCATCTTGGATACATATTTTTGTCTACTCTGACCAGTCTTGTTTTCACCTGCGTTCAATTTGATTAGATCCTTCGGTCATGCAGAATTGGGCGCCAATTTTACTAACAAATTGTCACTTAATCGCAATTGAATCGTAACATTGATATCATTCAGCTACTTTAGTCCAGTCATTAAAACATTTGGAAATACAAATAAACCATAAAAGCTTATCGGATAGGTCCTAAATTGTAGGACGTAACTGAAGATACAAAAATGTCTCATAATAATTCTCGTTAAAAAACAAAATGCAACCCATGGCGATCATCAAGTGAGAAATCAAGATGGCGACGAACGCTAATAAGTAATCAAGATCGTCAATTTTAAGTTAAACTTTTGTAACGTATCCAAAAATCAACCTTCTTTACTCACACGCGTTTCTCCTTTCTCTCTACATAATGATTTGCCTATTTTCAGATCCTACACACCCCGATCCAGTTCTGGTTTGGTCGAAGTTGTATCAGAATATAATCGCGATGATATCATAAGTGATATAAATAAAAAAAAATTGGCCTTCATGGACGCTTTAGATGAGTTTTACTTTTGTTAAGAATCATACATATTGGATCGTTATAGTAGTTAGTGTTGTTAGTGGATTTAGTAGAGAAAGCAAGATTTGAATTCAATCCTGTGAAGTTAAAGATCGTAAAAAATCAGTTTGTTGGTGGTAGGACTCTGTGCAAGCCCGCCTGGGTAGGTAACTCATCAGATATTCTACCGCTAAACAACAGTAGGTACGCAGTATTGTTGTGTTCCGTTTTGAAGGGTGAGTGAGCCAGTGTAACTACAGGCACAATGGACATAGCATCTTAGTTCCCAAGGTTGGTGGCGCATTGATGATGTAAAGAATAGTTAATATTTGTTACAGCGTAATTGTCTATGGGTGTTGGTGACCACTTACCATCAGGTGGCCCAACCTATTCCATGGCATTTTCTTTTTATCATTACATAGTAGGTATACAACAAAGTCGCTTACCGCTGTCTGTCCCTATGTATGCTTTGATCTTTAAAATTACGCAACGGAATTTGATGCGATTTTATTTATAGATATATTGATCAAGAGGAAGATTTGTATGTGTAATATATGTACAATATAGTAGAGAAATACTAATAATTTTAGAGGTTTCTAAAGTGATACCGTTAAAACACATTCTGCAGTATAATATTTAGCATCAGCATTGCACTCGTGCGAAGCCGGGGCAGGCCGCTAGTTTTTATTTATAAAAGAAAATAATAAACTGCGTAACAACAACACTAGTCAAAACAAGTGTCTTACAAATATGAAAATGACTGTTAAGTGCCCAATTGCTGAGCAAAATTTACACCATGCGGGTGTATTATGAGCCCAATCAATCAAATTCACTTTAATTTAGATCATCTGCATACTAATTTATGCAACAGCTTCGGGTATATTGGAGTTTGTAGAACGTATACGCGTGTAGTTTTTTTATACATCTTCAAATATATATTGACAATGAAGTAGGTATTTGTTTCTGGGGTATATAAAATTGTAGTAACATTCTTAAATATGTTTAAAAATTACAAGACTTTTAATTAATCGTAAGTATGCGAACAAATATTATAGAATAATTTGTTACAATACCTAATACATAATTTTAAAACAATTGAGCCAAATCTTGACATATATATAAAACTTTGATTAAAATACAATAATAATACTTATGTTACCATGGAGAAGAAGGGATTTCTCGTGTTTTTTTATGTTATAGGGGGCAAACGAGCGGGTGGCTCACCTGATGGAAAGCGATCACCACCGCTCATGGACATCTGCAACACCGAGGGGCTGGCTGGTGCTTTGCCGGCCTTTAAGGAAGGAGTACGTTTTTTTTGAAGGTTCCCAAATCGTTTTGGTTCGGAAAAACCGCCGGCGTTTATTCAAAATAACTTTGCCGTACTTAACTTGACTTTGCTTTTCATTTTAAATAAAATGTCGCTTGTATAGGATTTTTTACGTGTCACTAGTTACCGCAGGCAAATTCCCTCGCGTATTAGGGTTTGGTGTTACGTTTTAGGCAAAAAGAGTAGCCTTTGTCCTTTTTTGGAGTTAAATTTTAACTTTGCTGTCTCGTAAATTCAAATCGTTTATAAAAATACATTGATAAAAAAGGCGTATTATTCGATACAAGATTTGTATCGAATAATACGCCTGTAATAACGCCTGTATAATGTAGATTGTAGATGATAAAAAGCCGTGGAATTAATACCTGTTGACTTCCAGGCAGGATATATTAATTTAAATAATTGTATTAACTAACATGACTGTATTTTTTTAAATGTTGAAAAAGAGTAACTACTGAGTTTCTTGCTGGTTCTTCTTGGTAGAATCTACTTACCGAACCGGTGGTAGCTTCACTTAATTTTTAAATGACAATTCAAAAGTGCTTGTAAAAGCCCACTTGAATAAAGTTTATTTTGATTTCGATTTCAAGTTTGCGTCACACCAAATTTCATCAAATTCGATTCATTAGTTTAGTCGTGAAAGAGCGACAGACAGACAAAGTTACTTTAACATTTATAATATTGGTATAGATTATGATTATCATGTTACTAATTCGAAAAACAAATTTTAATATACGTATAAAAAATATTTCACATGATTATAATATATTATTAATATTTATATACAATGTTTTTGTTATTAAATACAGCATGTATAACGCATTTGGAGAAAATCGCATGAGTTTAACATTTTCCCATTTTCATTTATTTGAACATTATTACCTTCCAAATTTGATAGCATAATTTCAATAATTATTTGCCAATGGCACACAATTATAAAAACAGACTACACACATGTGTGTGTTGTGACCATATATATGCACACATGCATACAATATTCACAATGCGGGTCATTAGCGTAGCATCATTGTAATAGGAGATGGTCACTATCGCGTGCGAAACTATTCATTTAATTGATGACAACAACCACATGACGTATAACTTTTGATGTATCACTAACATTCAGTTGAAGTAATCATTTCAAAATTTTTAATGAAGTTTACAGTCTTAAATCATTGGTAATAAATGAGTGTAGTTAATTTTTTTTTTGGGTATTTTTCGGCTTTATGTTTGCTGACTTTTCCATATCATGAGAGTGTTTTAAAGTTTAGGGTAAAAAGTTATACATGAAATGTAATTGAAAGTAAATGTGCTAGATTAAGTAAATTATATTTATAATTACTAAAAAAAGAATATGAGGAAACGTCGTCGAGTAACATTGGTAAAAAAAATGATCAGGCGCATTCAGTATACATATTAATGTTGATAGGTAATTCATTTTTCTCTTTTCATATTCATGATTAAAGAACTATGTTATAATCTTTGTATATAATTAGATACAAAGAGAAACGATTAATGTATTTTCATTATGACCTGCATAAGAAATATTTAATAAAATTTAAGGTAATCGCAATCTTTTCAGTAATGTAATGTTAGATGAAACTAAAAATATTTGTGTACTTTTTCCTATTATTTAGCTTTTAATAAATTCCTGTTATGGAGTAAATTAAAAAATGCAAAAAGGCCAACGACACGCGGTGTTCCCAGGCGGTCACCCATCCAAGTACTGAACGCGCCCGACGTTGCTTAACTTCGGTGATCGGACGAGAACCGGTGTATTCAACGTGGTATGGACGTTGGCGAAGAAGTGGATAAATTTTAAATTTATATATCGCTCACCACACAATTAAATGTAGTTATTATCTAACTAAATGTTGAAAATTTACATACATAAAGCAAAACTTTAGCATAATAATAAAATAAGTTAATAATAAATAAAATAACTGGCAACCAACGAATACGTCAACATGCAAAAAATTGAGCTGTCAAAGAATTATTCAAAGAAATTTATTTAAAATAATCTAAATCTAATTTTTAAACCTAAAAAAGTAAAATACAGACAGTATATAAAATAAAACAGTAATAAAATATGCGTATATAACAGTATGAACAAATATATAACTACAATATGCAGAAAATCAAAATGACAGTGTCAAAACACAATAAATAATGTAAAAATCTAAGATCATGTTGACAAGAGCCAGACAACAAGCGCACAACAATCCATCCCCGGACCCGCCGCTCAGCTCCGCCTCGCAGGCACAGGACCCCGCACAAGGAAGTAGTCTGGTGTCTGCAGCTGCGTCGAGCTCGAGCGACGAGTACTTCTCCCCGCCGACGTCGCCAACACCTGTACGTCGAGCGGGGAGACGCCGGCCACCGACGGGCTTGGGAGCCAGAGGCCAACCGGTCTCGAACAGGGTCCCCGCTTCCGGTGGTGGTGTGCAGCGCATGCGATGGACACAACCCATTAATGAAAATGTCATGCGCGCATACTATGGGGCTACAAAGGGGGGAACTAACCTCACTGCGTACCGTGTTAGGATGCTCTCTCTGTTTCAGGCGCTTGAACCAGCTGTCAACGTCTCGGCTCAACGACTGTCGGATCAGGTGCGAGTCATTCTGCGTAACAACAGGCTGAGTGACACCGTACTTGATCGGATTCGCTCGGAAACATGTAATAGCGATATCACTTCTGGCCCGTCAACGCCCGTGGTTGAGGAACCACTTCCTGCAATACCACAGGGCCCAGAACATGATGATGAGGGTGGTGGTGTCATGGCTATTACAAAAAGTAAGTACAGTGATCATTTGAGGAGCGCACTGGGGGATGCGATTGGGGAGTATCGTAACACTCCCGCTGAGCTTAGGCCACGTTTGCCACGTTTACCCATGACTAAACGGAATAGGGACCTAGTGTGCACTCTGGATTCACTGCTCGCAGATTATTTTGAGAGCAGTGAAAATCTCGAGGATACGCACTCAATTCTGTTTTGTGCGGCTGTTGCAGCATGTCGTGTAGCTGGTGTTACATTTGAAGACACCGAACGTGCTACACGACCAAAGGCTGTTGCACCGGCCTGGCAGAGCAGGATTGAGAAACGTATTAATGAGACCAGAGTGCTCATTGGAAAACTATATTGTTTTAAGGAAGGGAATACGCGTCCACGTGTAATGCGTTTCGTGGGGCGGGCGTTCTTGGGAACTGGTATCAGTCCGCAAGAATATCCATCCCATGTCGTGGAGCGTATTGACTTCCTAAAACAAAAAGTTTATGCATGGGCAAGCCGCATCCGTCGGTACAGGCGGCGAGTGGACCGTTATCACTTGAATCGCAAATTCCAGAGCGATCAAAGGTGGGTGTACAGAACGTGGGAGCGACTCGACCAGGATGTGAGCGATGGGTGCCGCCCAGATGATGATGCCACGAATACATTTTGGCGCAACATCTGGTCGGTGCCCGTCGACCACATTGAAGGTGATTGGATGCTGGAGGTCAGGCAAGCGTGCGAGCCTTTGGAAGTGATAGGAAAAATTTCCATTGCTTCTGAAGATGTAGCTGCTGCAGTTCGATCCGTTGCCAACTGGAAGTCTCCGGGACCGGACGGGCTGCATAACTTCTGGCTAAAATGGCTACGCAGCTCGCATGAATGCTTGGCATCCCAGTTCCAGTCAGCTCTAGAGTCTGGGTCGCTACCACAGTTCCTTACCACCGGAGTCACCCACCTGCTCCATAAGTCAGGTAGTGCAACGGATCCTAAAAATTATAGACCGATTACTTGTTTACCGACGGTCTATAAGCTCCTTACCGCCATTCTGAGAGATAAGATTAATAGTCACATACAGAATAATAGTATTTTGTCTGTCTCTCAGAATGGATGTAGGGGTGGATCACGAGGCACTAAGGAGCTACTCCTCATTGATATGACCATTAGCCAACAGGTTCGTCGTTCTCGAAAGAGTCTGTCGACATGCTGGATAGATTACAAGAAGGCCTATGATTCCGTGCCGCATACATGGCTCTTGAGGGTGCTGGAGTTGTATAAATTAGATACAACTCTATGCAGTTTCTTGAGATCATGTATGGGGCAATGGCGGACAGTCCTTCGCTATCCAGGATGCCGAACGATTCATGGTAATGACGAACCGATAAGGATTGAGCGGGGAATATTCCAGGGCGATAGTTTGAGTCCATTGTGGTTTTGTTTAGCCTTGAACCCCCTAAGTACTCTCTTGGAGAGTTCAAGGCTAGGCTATCGTTTGCGGAGAGGAGGTAAAGTAATATCCCACCTACTTTACATGGATGACTTAAAGCTCTTTGCACCTTCAGATTCACAACTAATGGAGTTACTAAAGGTAACAGAAACTTTTAGTAATTCTATTAGAATGGAATTTGGAGTTGACAAATGCGCGGTTATGCATGTAAAGCGAGGAGAGATTATGGAATCTGACGGATTACAACTTTCAGATTCCATAAACTTTAAGTTACTGTCCGCAAACGAATCATACAAATACTTGGGTATGTCGGAAGCGTTAGGCATCAATGTGACCGACATGAAACAATCATTGCAGGAGCGTTTCTTTGGTCGCCTGAAAAAGGTACTCAAAAGTCTTTTATCAGGTGGCAATAAGGTTCGCGCCTTCAATGGTTGGGTCATGCCGGTCTTGATGTACTCTTTCGGCATACTCAAGTGGACTCAAAAAGAACTAGACGCCTTGGATAGGAAAGTCCGTGTCCTGCTGACTGCATATCGAATGCATCATCCTCGGTCTTCGGTGATGAGATTGTACATCCCACGGAGATGTGGTGGCCGTGGCTTTTTAAATGCCAAGACCCTACATAACCGTGAGGTATACAAACTCAGGGAGTATTTTCTCCACACTGACTTGGATATGCACCGAGATGTAGTTACAATGGACAAGGGACTAACTCCGCTCTCTTTAGGCAAAGAGAACTGGCACAAACCTGTAGTATTAAGTACTGAGAACCGCAAGGAGGTATGGAAGAGCAAGGAGTTACACGGACGCTTCTATCGGGCCCTTCATGGACCCGATGTGGACTTTATGGCGTCCGTATCTTGGCTACGGTTCGGTAACCTATTTGGTGAAACCGAAGGTTTTGTCTGTGCGATTATGGATGAAGTTATCATGACGAACAATTACCGGAGGTATATTGTGAGGGATGGCACGGTGGACATATGTCGGGCGTGTCACTCTCCGGGCGAATCCCTTAGACATATTATTTCCGGTTGTTCTCGTCTTGCTAACGGAGAGTATTTGCACAGACATAATCAAGTGGCCAAGATTATCCATCAACAACTTGCACTTCGATACGGTCTTGTGGTATCAGAGGTACCATACTACAAGTATGTGCCCGACCCAGTTCTCGAGAATGGTCATATCACACTGTACTGGGACCGATCTATAATCACTGACAGGACTGTTGTCGCCAACAAGCCTGATATAGTGGTGATAGATCGGTCAGAGCGCCGCACGATAATTGTTGACATCACCATCCCTCATGATGAGAATCTCGTGAAAGCTGAGAAGGATAAACAAATAAAATATCTTGACTTAGCTCACGAGGTTGTCGACATGTGGGATGTGGATACAGCAGTTATTGTGCCGATAGTTGTTTCAGCGAATGGCCTAATGGCCAAGAGCCTCGACCAACATCTTAAGAGACTCTCGTTAGACAGCTGGGTCAAGGGCCTGATGCAGAAGGCAGTACTCCTCGGCACGGCGCGTATTGTGAGGAAGTTCCTCTCTTTGGAGCCCTGACCACTGGTGGCTTAGACCCTGTTCCCGTCACTGGTTGGCCTCTGTATTTTATATTTTTAAATATATTTTATACATATGTTTGTATTTTATATTTAAAAATGTAATATAATATGAGTAAAAATAAATAAATAATAATAAAATAAAATAATTTAAATACTAACGGTCCGTCCCGGCTTTCGTACGGACATAAGTTTCATTTTTATATTTTTACCCATTTTTTTTAACAAATTATTGAATAATTATGTATCTATTTTTGCTTACAATCCGAATTTGTTCATCATTTTTTATGTTCTATTTTTTTACAAATTAAATTCGGAATATTTTTCAAATGAAATAACCGATTTAAATAATTCAAAATTTACTCTATATGAATTTAAACAGACTTGAAAACAATACGATTTATTTGAATAAGCATTTAAACACAATAATATTAATAACATGGTTTAATTTTATTTGTTATTTCTATTATCTTTTAAAATGTAAAAAGTGGTTTTGAGGCATAAAGATAATAAATAGCTGGAAATTTTAATCGTATTGGTATCGTTTTTATGATAAGCTTAAGTTAGGTTATTACTGCTACTCAGGGAAAATGTAGCTTCCTAATGGTGAAATAAATATTGAAATCGGCACAGTAGCTTTTATATTATTCATAAACACACAAAACTACATTTTTTTTCTTCATAATATTAGTACATACTTATAGAGTTAGATTTTTTTGGCTAGAATGCAATCAAGAAAATTCACGTGAATTACTTAATGGATTTGATGATTTTTTTGGATTCATTAACTACAAATAGTTCCTAAAAATTATAAATCTCCATCATATTTTTACCGAAGTTTTATTATATCTATACAATTTTCAACATTTATGTAGTATTGAAATTTAATTGTATGATAAGCGGTATATACACTTAAAATTTGTCAATGCATCAGCCAACGTCCATACCACGTTGAATACACCGGTTCTCGTCCGATCACCGAAGTTAAGCAACGTCGGGCGCGTTCAGTACTTGGATGGGTGACCGCCTGGGAACACCGCGTGTCGTTGGCCTTTTTGCAGTTTTTTAATTAATTTATACTATACCAAAAATAAGTTTATAGTTTTTTTGGGGAAAGTAAGCATTATTTTATAATTTCTTTAATATTATTATAAAGGTTGTAATCATTTCTTTTTTTAAATATTTCTGACGCTGATCTATTATTAAGTTAGGGACATTAAGTAAACGTTTCTGTATGTAAAGTCATTGTTTAAATAAATTATAACTATCTTTAATACATGATTATAAAAAGATATTATGAACAACTAACATTTATTGCTTTAATGTTGTCTTAAATTTTCCCGATTATTACACATTGAAATAAAAGTAGTTATAATGGATTTGAAAGTCTACCCGTGACCACGAACGCTGTAAAGTGCTCGAAACGTCGGGATATTAAAAAAATAATTCAATCATCAAAATCAAAAATCAAAATATACTTTATTCAAGTGGGCTTTTTCAAGCACTTTTAATATACGCGATTCAAATCCGTTATAACTAGTTTTATTTCAATTTATTGATTTATACTAAATGCGCCTGATCATTTATTTTACCAATGTTACTCGACTACGTATCTTCATATTCTATTTTTAGAAATTATAAATATAATTTACTTAAACTAGCCACTTATTTACCTTCAATTATAACTTCTAACCTTCAAGTAGATATATTAATATTAAAATTATATTTTTGTCTAAGTATCCATGACTTATGTAAAAAAATATTATATGTGAGTATTTTTTTTAATTCAATTGAACGACTTGTTTTAATTATCTATAAAACTTGAGTGATTAATATAAAACCTCCTTGGATACGGGTAAGGTTTCAAATTCCAGTTTTAATCTTTTCTTTTAACGAACTGATGCTCGAATACCGTTAATTAATGGTGACTTAACCCTTCAACTGCAAGGCTAAATAAATCACAATACCGAAAAGGTTCTCAAACTTTTGCGTGTAACATTTTGTAATTTGCATGTTTCTGAATAATCCAACATTATAAATACTTACAAATATAATAATTATTGCTATATTTTCTGTTATTATATTACTTTTGTTAAAAAATGAGACACTATTTTATTATTTGACAATAATTTCACATATTCAATGTTCTATTCGTTATATTATTTAAAATTAGTAAAATGGGTATATAAGATTCTAGTTATTAATAAATATCATATGTATTTTAATAAATAAGCGATAAGACCGCCTTTAGGCACCATGTACTTATTTTATGTTTTGTATTTCCCCTTTTTTTCCATGTGTTCTGCAATAAAGCATTTTAAATAAATAAATAAGAAGTTGTATTGACTTATTATCTTTTATTTTTAGCTCTGTTTCATAAAAATGTTTGAAACTTTGAGCATCGTTTATATACGACCCTCCATCATGCCACTGATTCATCTTAACCCGTCACCGCTGATGGATCAAGATATTAATACCCAGTGCGTGGCGAATTTGACCAGCGTTAACCCTTTCTATGCATATTAATTGTATCAGCTCAATGCTTGGAACTTGGAGCTTTATATTTATATAATTATAATTATAAAAATGACTCGCTTTTTTCAAAGATCATAGCAACCTTTACATTTTTTTTTATTTACTACATAGACTACAATTTAACATTAAAATAAAACAGTAATGTTCGTACTAAAAATATCTATTATCCTATTGAGTCGAGATGTCCCAGTGGTTAGAACGTCAAAGGCAGAGGAGGCCTTTAGCCCAGCAGTGGGAATTTACAGGCTGTTGTTGTTATACCTATTATTAGGTTAATAATAATTACTTCTTATAAACTAGTAGTCATATTGAATTATAATTTTAGGTACAGGTCTGGTGTATTGTTAACTTTTTGTTTCAAAATAAGAATGTGTGACATTTAAAAAAAACAACTGAAAATCAAGTGATCAACATTACCCATCACTGTCAAAACTCAGTTTAAAATACAAAACATCTAATAACAATAGACGATGGCATGAAATTGCACCCACCCACATAGATTAATGACATCCACGACCAACAATGGAATAAGCCGTTTTTTGTACGATCCCTTTTCGATTTAACAGCAATTAAAAAGTTCTACAGAGCTTCTAAAGGGTTAACTTCATTTGCGAATAATTGGTCTTGTTCATAGATTATAAGCGATCGTTTTGCATTTACGATCAGATGACGATAAGATTTTGACGCAATCGAATGATATATTTAAAATTGGAATAACATGATCCAACTTTAAAATATTTAAATTTAGAACAAAACATTAAAATTGAAAGAAGAAGGTGATATGCGACTTTAGACATAGTTGATAATAAATCATTACTCAAACACGTAAGAATAATGGCATCTTGCATTGCCAATTCTAGTTCTAAATTTAAGCTATAATGCAAACTGACTTTCAAGAAGCTTGCTCGGCGGTCCATTTATTAATAATATTCCTATATAGATATCAAAATGTAGTTTTAGTTCATTTTTAACATTTTATGAAAAATATGAAATATTTTCCCGTCAAAACTAAATGTATCAAATTGAATAAAAGACAGATTTTTGAATTAATTCTTAAAGAGTCGACAATGGGGTTTTCTTGTAATTGATTCATCACGCTTCCGGGATTCAGAAATTGTATTGCAGTTGAGGGTTAAGTCTTTGTATCTCTGAATACAATTTTCTGTAAATTGTTTGCGGGTTTTTCAGGAGTATTTCGAATTGGGGAGTAATTTAATTAGATTTGTAAAATTCAATAACGATTTATTTGATAACTTATTTAAAATACATATTTTATTTAGCTAGTAATAGTATGTATGATATAGTATAAATTATGTTATAATTATAGGATAAATATAATAATAAAAATATACAAAATAAAAATACTCCTTCGAGCCGGATTTGAACCAGCGACCTATGGATAGCCATGTCAGTAATTCTACAGTCCACCGCTCTACCAACTGAGCTATCGAAGGTATGTATAGACCGTCGAAATTTTGTAAGATTATCTTAAGCTTAACCGGGCTATTGATAACAGGTGTGTTTAAATTACCTAAATTGAACGTATACAATATTTTTAACAATTCACGTATTCCAAATGTGAGTACATCAATACATTTAGATTTGCAGTTCACAAAATGACCTGGTGAGTCTAACAGGGTGAAATTTTGGAGAGGAATTCCTTACGTTATGTGCGTACTACATACAATATGATGCTTTCCGCAAAGGTTAGAAGAAGTATTTTAAATTGCTCGTATATAAAAGTGCTGATTTTGATTTTAGGAATACTAATAATAATCTATACAAATCAATTGTAAAATAATTTTGATCAAAGAAAAACATTTACATTGTAATGTTATTATGTGCCCTAAGTCGAAATAAATACACAGGCGAATACTGCTTTTGAAAAATAAATGCGAACTTACCACAAATCACAAACGATTAGGAGAGCAGGTAGAGACAAAATGGCGAACATCAAGATAACAACATCAGGCTGCAATCAGAATCCGTATTCAGCGTGTATATTTCATCGAGAGAGAACCACTAAATTATCTAAATGGAGATCGCTCCCCAATCAGGAATCAACACTGAGAGAAATGCGGCTGGAAAAGATCAAAAAATGTTCAAATGTTCCGTTACCAAACTCAATAATTATGTTTTCTAATGCAATAAAAAATGAAGACAATAACTAGTATTGTTTTTATCACAGCTAAAATTGTATTAATTAAAAAAAAAAAAAACATTCAAAAAAGTCAAATGTAGGACGGGTTAATTAACAATCTCAACCTCAGTCAATTGACAAAAAAAAATAAGACAAAAATTACGCCACTTCTAGTAATAATTACGGAGAACATTTTCAAAACCGGATGTACTGCGATCCCAGCAAAGATGGCGGAAATTCGTCGCGCCTACTGTCATGGCCGCCGGAAGTCCTCTTGCCATTTGATAAATAGTTGTTCTTCAACAGTTTTTCTCATGCAAATGAGGGGTCGGATGACGGATGGTGTTTGTCACAATTTTCTGGGATGGATTTAATTTAGGATTGCATTGGGGCGACTAATCTAGCCGGGATTGCTGATTGCGCGTTCCGTGTTTTGCATTTTGCGGGACGAATGAGGAAGCCCAAAATAAGCGAGCCTTTTCTTTAAATTCAGGTGGAATACGAAATTTATACGGAGAATAAATGTACCCAAATGAAAAGTTTGGAATGTTTCCAAATTGTACAATGCCATCTCCAATCTTCAATATTAATAGCTGCGGTAATCCAGTGGAAGTGCTTTAACACTTTATATTACTACAAGTGATATATTGTATCACTTGTGTAGATCTTGCGTGTTTTAGAAACCAACTGCAAAATAACCATGGTAGCCAAGGTAATAAATTGGTGGACCATTTGGCTCAATTGACAGTCTATCTCTGTGAAAAAATGGGAAATTAACTAATTACCCAGTGATGATAGATAGACTTTTTCATATATATTGGTTACTTTTTATATATATGTAATTGTTAACATTCATTTCATATTGGACGCTTTATACGTCAAAGACTGCCACTGACCAATCATAATTTAGATTAAAGGAAAATTAGCCAATCATTCTTTGATCAGCGTTGATCGTTTATATAATATTTTTTATTACGGTAGTTTGTAAGTTTAATACATTTTATTCTATTTTTATGAACAAGTAAGTAAGTTATCAGTTTTCTTGTCGACATCTGACCAATAAGCTTTACTGTTTGATATATTACTTAATGTTCTTTATTTAATTTAAAAAAGGGAAGAAAAACGTTTTAATATATTAAGAATGGTTAATACGATAAACATAAAAATTGTCATTTAATCTTATATATTAATACCGTAATCCAATTTTAGTGCCCATGATTATGGGACGTTAGCTGCACGGAGAACATTGGTTATGGTCTCATTTTGAAGAACTCTTGTCGTAGATGTGCATAAAAATAAAGATTATCTATGATTTCCTAACTAGTTCTGATTTAGCAAAGTATTATTTGTATATTAGTGAGCAGAAAAAAAACTTATTAGTATACTACTTCGTCTGTATGAGAAAAAAAAAATGAAAAACGAAAACAAAATTAAAGAAAATTGCTATAGACAAACTCCAATTATTTTGAAAAACGCGACATTTCGAGGGAGATCTAGTCAAATTGTTATTGTTAACTAATTATTTATTAAACATTATCTGTATTAACAATTTCGTGCGGTCTGCGATACTCCCGATCAAAATCTATCCACAATTATTGATCGATTAAAAATTTTGCTACACAAGTTACACAACACATATTAGCAAAATTCGTATCAATATATTAGATTAGTGAAATTCTATGACAATTCAGCGGGCGACCATGTTTGAAGTTTAGTTTTCACTTCTTTTATAAAAATAGTTATATTAAAAGTAATAGACAAACCGTTTACTTTAATTAATGACCCGAGAGAAGCCGGTTTTTCATTTAGTCTTTATAATAATTTTGTTCGGTTACTCGAGGTACTAGTAGTAATACATGAACAGTCCCGCATAAATCGCGAGAAACATAACTAATAGCTAAGCGCAGCTGTCACTAACTTTTACCTACCGTTACATAGTATTATTCAAATGTGAGAGTATTCTACTAGTACGTAATATTTGCCGTTGATACCTATTATAAATAATGGAATTGAATTCCAAATTTCAAAAAAGGAACGTATTAATTATGGAGAAAATTTTCGAATCAATGTGTGTTTTAAAAAAGAAACCGTAAAGGCAGAATTAATGTAATTAACTATTTTAATTTAAAAACATGTTATATATCTATTCGTTTAAATAACTACGTAATGTAAGTTTTTTAATCAGATCATTAAGTTAACATTAGATCCGGGGATTACCCAATACATACAAAAACGATCTTTATAATATTAGCGTAGATTAAAACAATTATAAGAAGCAATTTCTTTAAAATCTATTGTTCGATTCCACATTTGATAAATATAAAACAGCATGTTATTCAAATTCGTTATTGTCTGTCAATAATTTGACATTTCATTTTGAACACATTAAAACGATTTCATCTTACATTTACACGTTTGAAACACACACACACAAGTTTGAGAAAGATTAATCTATAATTTTTCACATACTACATAGAAATGTCACAATAATAATGTCTGATTAGTTTTTGCACCCACATAAGTGTGCGCTTATAATTACAAGGTGTGGTCACTGGCCATACCGTTCGTGGTTAAAGGTCACGGCAGATGTTTAAACGGTAATGTTAGCTGTAACGCACCACTGGGCGGTTTTTCTTTGAATATTTTCTTTAGCTTATGGTTTTTGTTAAGCGATTTGCGTGTTGTATCAAAGATGGCACGTGCGATTTGTAACAATATATTTTTTTTAATTGTTAATTGTTTAGTTAAAATCTATATTAGAAACGTGAAAATAACTTTATCTAGCTGTTGATCTTTCATGGCCAAAATGCTGAACCAAATTTGATGACATTTGGTATTAAGCAAACTCGAACTCCGAGAAAGGACATAGGCTACTTGCCTGACACATGACAACCGACAGCCTAAAACGCGAGTGTTAACGAGAGTCTCTGAAAATGTAAGTAAGATTTAATTAATTATTTATTTAAACATTTTTTTTTCTTGTTACGTATTTCTTATATCTATATTTTTTGGTAGCTGTAACCGCATTATTGATTTATCTACAATGTCAATAAATAGGAAATAGATTAGTGGTGTATCGCTGTATAATATTAATACTAATTATGCAAAAAAGTTGCACATTTCTTACTTTCCTAGGTATTCAACGTTCATTCAAGATTTTGCACCTGTCTATCATTAAAAATGTTAATATGTGTTCTATGATGAAGACATAAAGTTCAAAATTGAATTATAGTTAGTGGCTAGGGTGACCAGGTGCTTATACGCTCGGTAGGACACGATGAAGGGTGCATATCATTGTTATGACTCACTATGTTCTTAAGGTCAAAGAGACACGTGGTCAGTTTTTTTAAACATTGATTACTGTAGCGTATTGTTTTTTATGTAAACCGCCCTATTTCATTCCAATTATAAAAAATTATAGAAAGTAATTTCCTACTTTAACCGTTATTTAACTAACCGTTTTCCTTGTAATTTTTTCGCTATAATAAGTTCTAAATTGTGTACGGAACTCTTCGATAATGTTATGAGCTCTTAAATTAAATTCAATACAAAGCAGCACCACCTTAAATTGACCTTAATGTATGCAATAAAAATAAATTCGAAACGAAAATATATTCATTCGAAACTGATCCTTATGTCATTAAGAATAAGCATTGTGAAGTATAAATAGAACAGGGGTCAGAGGTATTATCGAGAGTCCAGCGAAACAAGGCGTGGTAAGTCAATACGTTAATCTACATAATAAAAGGAATGTTTAAAATATGCGGCGTGCGCGCGCTCTCTTAATTGCTCTTAGCTGGCGGCTATCAATTGCGAAATAGGAAAAAACTGTCCACTCCATTTGGTTGTATGAATGAGTTTTAGGAATTTTTAACAGGGATTTGAATGGAGCTATTCGAATTTTGATTCGTTTATAGAAATATTTTCCGTTTTTATTCGTGAAAAGACTGGGTAGAATCTGTGTAATGTTACGGCTCAGGTTAAAAATCGTATGTATTGAAACACATATAAGCAACATGCAAATATGATTATTTTTTAAGAAAAATGTCAAATGAATAGAGTAGCTTACTGATATATGATTTTAAACTGATTATCATACTTAAACGTCTTCATATTTATTTTTATTAGGTTAAAGAAAAAGATAAAGAAAGATAAAAAATAAAAAGCAAAGATTAGTATAAGACTACTCCATGCCATCAAAATCTGTCTCAATAAAGGGGTGTACGTCCATCTAGCTTTTGTCCCGTCCAAATGACCCCAAATAATAATCATCTATTCACTGTCCGCTCTACTTTCCCATAGCGAAGATACGGGCACTTTGATTTGCGTGTATTTGAATGCGATCGTTTTGAATTACACTTAATTAAGCAAGGAATTGAAATTGCCGGACTCCATTTGTTTGCTTGTCCTCTAATTAGATTCTATCCATTGATAATGATTTCATATGGTTATAATTTTCGCTGTTTAATTAAAGCATATTGCGCTAGATATTATTGAATGTATGTTTGAAAAGGCGTCTTATTAAAGTTCAAATTATTTGAAAATGAATATATGGGTGAATTTCAACAGGTCCAATAAAATCTTCATTTCCGTGGATTTTTTATTCTGCAACTTTAGAACAAGAAAAAATAGTGTTTATTCAAGTTTTTGATAATATATATATTCTTGCTTAATATCTAGCAGATAGCTTAAAAAACTAACTAGATATACAAGATAAAAAATTTCGTGCCACAGCGATGAAACATGGATGCACGGCAATGAAACATGTGTCCACGGCAATGAAAGAACTGTGCCACGGGAATGATAGAATCAATCCACGGTAATGAAAAAATCCAATAACACATGATATTTTTATATGTATTTAATACTTACCTGGGATGGACACATCCCTGTCTCTGAGAGGGAAAGGCATACACATACACATGCACTCTTTTTACCCTTTTCTCAATAATCTTCTTGAATAGGAGTAAAATTAAACAAAATTTTAATAGAATCAAAGCAACACAATCATTTATTTTAAGTTCTTTCACACAAAAATTAACAGAACAGAAATTAACAAATAAAAATAAACTTTTCTAAAGTATGCAATAGCTAATAATTGCTAACAATATATACTTATCACAACATAATTTTACAATTCGCGAATAAACAATTATTTATTATGATTTAATCAAGTCTGGACAAATCGTAGGGCCTACCTAATCACAGCCTTATTATCAACATAATATTTTTTACCTTTTCTCTATTAAATCTTATATTACAGACTTACAGTATTGGATTCAACAAGATTACACCCTTTGTCTACGGTTCGTTTTTAGATATGATAGATATGTGTAGTGTAGCAAGAAAGATAAACCATACAAAAGGGCGTGAACTTGGTATGTTCATCGTTTTCCAAAAAAGAAATCTTATTATAGAATACAATTAGCCTTTCTAATTAACACTAACAGTATAGCACTGTTAACAGGAATATCAGCCTTTCAAATTCAGTCGTCTCATTATTATTATATATACTTCAATATTAACTTAGATCACAAAGATATATTTTTGCACATCACAAATCAAAATAGCCTATTCATCTTCTTTTTTAAATACTCCTCTCGTAAAACAGGGTCGCTTCTTAATTTTCACGTCGCTTTTGTTCGGCCAATCTTCTTCTTTCCTTTCTCTCCTCTTCCGATAGTTTCGGTTTAGGCATCTTGGTTTTCTAAAAATAAGCAACCCATTATTATGTTTATAATTAGACTCTAATATATGTGTGTGTGACTGTAAGTTTGTGCGTGTGTGTGTGAGTCTTTGTGCATGTGTAAGTGTGTGCGCGATTGTGTGTGCGTATGTTTGAGTGTCTATTGTGTCCAAATGTATATAATTTCGTAAGGTTAACGTGGAGATATATTTTTGTAGTTGAATGTACACTACAGATTGTTTCTTTCCTTAACCATACCGTGGCGATGAAAACATAAGTCACGGAAATGAAACAACTGGTCATGGCAATGAAACTACATTGTTTTAAAAGGCATGGCAATGAAATTTCGTTTCATCACCGTGTCTTTTTTTCATTGCCATAGCAAATTTTGGCCACGGAAACCATGGTAATGAGAGCACGGCGATGAAAATCAAGGCAAAAACATCAAGTAGCCAAAAATCTATTAATTATTCAGAGTAATTAACACGTCACAAATAAACATAAGACAAATGGCATTCTATCGAATGCCTAATCAAGAGGACAAACTTATTCAAATAGAAGTTAGGTCTATCCACGGCGATGATAGAAAAAATGTCCAGTAATATAAAATCGAATACTTACCTTTATGGCGCGAAAACGTAGGTACGTATGCACGTGCTTCCATGTGGAGCACCGAGCGAAACTATCATGCAACGTTTAGCGCACAGGGGTGGGGGACGCAAGTCCTTAGATAAAACAATATTCTTAAAAATATTTAGGACACGGCGATGAAAGGTAGTTCTAGGACAAATGTATTTTTACTAACCATTCTTTGTATTGTTTAAATATATGAATAAATGTATTCCGTAACAATACATTAACTGTTCACGTATCAATTAAAACTTGGTTTTAATATAAATAACCAATAGATTTTTATCAATGACGTATAATACACATCGAGGTAATGTGTGGACAAACACGGCAATGAAAGATTTCGAGGTTTAACTTTTTTTTTTGGAGCTTCTATTAATCCTATTTAACTTTATATTTAGTGCTACACATAGATTACTATTTCACCTAACCAGAAAAAAATGTTAGAACATTATAACCATGTTTTATAGTACCGATTTCATTGATGCCACGTTATTTTTGTTCCTGGGAAATTCACCCATATAACATATCATCAAATGATGTACAATATAGACCATGCATTCTGTCATTTTATTTCACGTCTGGGCAAGTTTTCAGGTGATTAATTGCGTGAACCGCATTACGTATTTTCCGAGGCACAAGTTTTAGTAAACTTCCAACTTCGAGTCACCATATGGCTACTGAGAATGAGACAAGAGCTACTTGTTACTGATACAATCTCCAGTTTGAACCACGAGTAAACATTCCACCAACGAGGCAATAAAATCTACGCCTATTACCTTAGAAAAATCTTCATAATCCGGTGACAAATGGATATATGGAATAGAATATATGGTCGATATATTTATTTCAATACACGCAAGGGTATTACAGAGTATAATAGTGTGGATTAATAAACCTTGGTTCGTTCGGAAGCCGATCGTAAACCTTTTACGAGTCGCGCACCGTGCATTCGTAAAAATATTTCGGAAACTCTCTGCGAGCGTGACGTCATTATACCAGTTGACGTTTATTGGACATCTCCGTGCAGTTCGTTTTATACTTTTATCGATAGTCGTTATTTACGCTACAATGCCATATTTCCTAGATACGAATGGGTTTGATAGCTATGATCTTTGATAAGAGAACTCTTAAATTTTTATCTGTCACTTATTTTTGTATTCATGTGTAAGTAATCAATAGCCGTGATACACAAAATATAAATACTTATAATACAATATATTATCCTGCACATATTCCATTCAAAGAAAAGTGTGTTTTTTATAGGTACTATATCGAAAAGCCTTTTTAAATGAAAAAAAAATAGTATTTCAAGTCCTGAAAAAGTGTTTTTTGAAAAAAGGTACCTGCCAGATGATACACCTGATGATGACATTACAGCCCATAGAAAATAATGATTTTTTAAATATTGTACTCATTCCTTATAGCGCCATATGTGCCACTCATTTTGGTAACTTGGATATAATATCCTTTGTTCCTGTAGTTACACTGGCACACTAACTTTTAAAACCGGAGCACATATATTGTTATATGATTAATTAGAACCCAAACGGGTTTTCGAAAAACCATACAACCAACTCTGTTTTGCAATTATCCTTATGCGTAATAATCGTAACACTCAAATTTCTAACATTCTCATTACATATACCATTCAACGTATAACACGTCCAATTTTTAAATGCCTCGATTCGTCGTCAATTACAATCACCCCAGCGATTTGCGTCATAACATCCGCGTATATCCAGAGCAATAAATGTCTGGAAGACCGTTTTCCGGACGCATATTTACGAGTCCGCGTGGCGGACACTTTATGATTATGTCCGGGTGCTGATTGAATGGTCATGGTCGCCCTACAAGATGAGTTCCGAGTTAATTGCGTTTGTACGTTCGCTGTTTATAACGATAATGATTATGTTGGTTTCAGTTAAGATATAAATTGAATTTATATGCGACTAACGCAATTGCGTAATACGTATCGGATGGGTAGTATCATTCGTGTCCTTTTTGATTTCCCGATCAACTGTTATTACATTCTAAAAATGAATATATGAGAACTTGATTCATGTTGGTTTAAGTTCTAAATAAGGCTATGTTTTTAAAGGCCTTTCTTAAAGGCTGGCAACGTACCTGCAAGCTCCCTGGTGTTGTAGATGTCCATGGGCGGTGGTAGTCACTTTCCATCGGTATCAGTCATCAGCCTCCTGCTCATTTGCCACCTATGTCATAAAAAAAAACTAAAACCACCAACAATAACCACCTAACAGTTTATGTTTTTAGTATCACGTCCAAAAGAGCTGACTAAAAGGGACTTCAAATTTCATTGTATTCTCTCGCACTATATGTAGTAAAGCTAGCTGTAAACACAACTAAGTCATTAATTATTAATTTATGTGTAACACAAGATACAAAAAACTGGCGAAAATCTTAAAAGATAAAATGTTACCAGAAATACGAGATTAATTAGGAATTAAATTAAAAAGAGAGAACGTAGAGCAGTGTCGGTCAGAGTAAACATGCTGGTACATAGATTTGGACGCTGCACTGATACTGTCAAAATCACGCTTTTCAAAGCCTATTGTACATCATTATATTCGTGTAGTCTATGGACTGATAGTACTAAAAAGGCCTACAGTGCCCTGCATACTCAATATAATGCGTTCAGAGCACTCTTGCGGCTTCTGCGCTTCTGTAGCGCATCAGCGATGTTTGCGCTGGCCAATGTGGACAGCTTTGACGCAATCGTTCGGAAGGAAACCGCTTCATTGCTAAACAAAGTGCGTGGCAGCAGCCACAGTGTACTGAGCGAAATTGCCAACAGCGGTGTCCGATCAGCCAAATGGCACAGAGGGCTACGTCCTTTTTAGTTTTAAATTATTAATTGTTGTATAGCTACTAACATAGATATAAGTTTTTAAATTATTTCCTATTTACTAACAATTTTATGGATCAAAGTTGTCCGCAATAATTTAACCGATTATTTAATCGGGGTATTTCCCCTTCATAATTTTACTTACTTATTAATTATGTATAAATGAAACACCGTGTTAATTATATTACTGAACAAAATTATCTGAGCGCAAAATACCTTTATTTGCAGAGAGGATTTCCATTCGTTCTTTTCATGTTTCAAGGAAATATTCGCGACGAAGAAATACAACTATCGCTTAAACAAATGTGCTAAAAAGACAAACGTTTTGTTACTTCTCCCGGGGACATATGATAATAGCATTGCATAAATTCCCCTACTATGTTTATATTATAGAACACACTATTAACTCGATGCAATAAAATTAGGTGAAATTTTATATTAACTATTAACTCGATGCAATGAAATTATGTGAAATTTTGCAGTATAAGTAAATTTTTAAGATAAATATTCTTACGAGACTAACCTTGTATGAGACAAGGCTATGTCTCTACTAGTCAACAACTGTAACTACAGTATTTTACTCATATATCCATATTGATACTTCTATATAAAGTTTCATCCTGAATTTCTACCATTAAATGTAATGTGATATATTTTGACAAATACTATAATAACATTTTTTTTTACTTATAAATAGAAGTACGAACATAATTTTCAATATTGTTGACTATGAAAGAAGAATATGTATATCTGATACAAATGTTTATCCCTCATGTCATCTTATTGGGTGATGAATTTGAAATGAATTTTACACGTCATGCATATATCTAAAATATTAGCTCAACACAAATTATGGTGAACTTATCATTTTTGTCTATCTCATCTGCACTGTAAATACATTTGATTTCTTTAAATTAAAAAGAGTTTACGCATATTCATTTATTTCAGGTAACCGACAGTACATACAGTATATAAAAAAGACCCAATTACTGTTCTCCAATAAATCATGCAAACTTAATATTAATTAAGAAAAGTAGCAACAAATAATTTTGACAGATAAAATGTAAAATTAACAAATAAATAAATAGACATACTAACATAATACACATACAGTGAGTATGGTGGTAGTGCAGCTACAATGTTATTTTGTGTGTGTGTATAAGTGATTGTCTGTATATGTGTGTGTAAAGTGTATGTAAATTTTGTGTGCGTTTGAAGAGTTCAAATGAATTTTGAGACGTGAGAGGGTATTTATAAATTATTCGAATGAAATATTCGAATATCGATGTTCGAATATTTTTATTATATAGTGAGAAATCGAGCGTTATTTAATATACATAGTAACACAAATGGTAAGGGTTTAATAGCAAGACTCGTCTCTGGAGAATATTTAGAGAATAAACTTCACGTGTTTCTAGTTTATGCAGCTTGGAATCCGTTTCTGTCTCAACTTTACAAACTTCTTAGATATTAACTACGCTTCTGATGCGACGAACAATTATAGATAAAGTTTTAACTCTACTAAGTAACAACGTTGAATTTATTTTTAATTATAAGTTTTACACATGTGGGCTAAGAAATTTTAACACAGGTGTCTTTAGGATTTAATTATTTTTACTTCACTGCGTTATATGATTTAGATACCCTCTTAACAGTTACCTGAATAAATAAATAAATATGAGACAACATCACATACATTACTCTAATCCCAATGTAAGTAGCTAAAGCACTTGTGTTATGAAAAATCAGAAGTAATGATGGTACCACAAACACCCACACCCAAGACGACATAGAAAAGTAATGGTAATCTACATCGACTTGGCCGGGAATCGAACCCGGGATCTCGGAGTGGCGTACCCATGAAAACCGGTGTACATACCTCTCGACCACGGAAGTAGTCAAATATATATAGGTATCAAATATTCCATGCATTATGCATGGAATATTTGATATCAATTCAATTCTTAGTTTAATGGTTTTTAGTTGTGCTAACTGGGCACAGATTATTTCGCCTATGTCACGTAGAATGGGGAAGACAGGAATGAGAATGATCAGTACGGTTGAAGTAATAAACTCAATTCAATTAAAAAGCCAAGTATAATATAGGTTTTTCAAGCATATGTGGCATCCATCATCTAGTTTTTGAGGCACAGTCGGGGTAAGAAAAGGGTCGTCATCTTAAGATCTATTTTCGTGTACTCAGTATGAGCATACTTAACCGAACGAGAATGACATATTGCATCGCAGTGATTTGATGTTTAGATTCAAAAGGTACTAAGAGCTTAAGACTTGATAGAGGAATGTATTTGAAAACTGACGAAGGTTTTCTTACTCGGTCTGTTTATGCCAGTTATTATTTTAAGTACTCTCACTTTAGGCGTAATAGATACATACCGTTTTTGATGTATTTTTTAAGGTATAGGTTGGCAGACGAGCCTATGGGCCACCTGATGGTAAGTGGTCACCATCACCCATAGACAATGACGATGTAAGAAATATTAACCATTCCTTACATTGCCAATGTTCCACCAACCTTGGGAACTAAGATGTTATGTCCCTTGTGGCTGTAGTTACATTGGCTCACTCACCCTTCAAACCGGAACACAACAATACTGAGGACAATTATTTGGCGGTAGAATAACTGATGAGCGGGTGGTACCAACCCAGGCAGGCTTGCACAAAGTCCTACCACCGAGTAAATTGAAAAGGTATTGTACTTTTTATTATTTTGTTTTGTTTATAATATAAGTGACTTTGATGACTAGATTTATTTTAGTTACTGGGTTTATTATTATTCTAACAATTAATTGTTTTGCCTTTGAAATGAGCTTATTCAAATACAATGTCGAAATTAAATTAGCAATTAGTCGAACCATTGCGCGATGGTTTAGAGTCAATTTGATAGCATTTGATAGCAAATAATCCTCTTTAATCTCTGTATAGCAGTAATTAATTCTCTATAGGTAATTAAGCAAAGTTCGTGTAAAGTCGACTTTACGACTTTGCAATATAGGGTTAAGTCGGGACCAGATGTAATGAACGGTTGCCGGTTCGAATCCGTGGAAGTAAAAATAACTATTTAAGTTTTTGTAGGCTTTATTTTTGTTACCAATTCGTTTTACGTATTAACAGCAGTAAAGGAAAACATTCTGACGAAGTCTTATGTATGTGTATGTGTCAATTCAGAATATCATTTACATTACATTAACAGACTGTAAATTTCTTACTCAAGCCCTTTTCTCTTTTTGGAGAAAGGTTATATTCAATAATAATAAATATACTCAATTTACCATTTCAAAATTTAAAAATATTATAAGTCTATATTAATAAATAAATCATATTATTCATTAAAAGAATAGTTTTTAGAAAGAAACGCCTGGAGTTAGGCT
Source organism: Vanessa cardui (assembly GCF_905220365.1). NCBI lineage: Eukaryota > Metazoa > Arthropoda > Insecta > Lepidoptera > Nymphalidae > Vanessa > Vanessa cardui. Next base: position 10,238,513 of record NC_061143.1, read on the forward strand.
CGGGTTCCATCATAGGACACTAATTACTGTAAATAGCAGCATTGTAATCTGTTTGTATGAAAAGAGCAACTATGCGAGTTTCTTGCCGTTTCTTCTCGCTTGAAGCTGCTTTCCGAAACGGTGTTAGTATTTAATTATTGACTATTCAAAAACGCTTAATTGTGAAGTTTACTTGGATAAAATTGATATGATTTGATTTGATTATTCCACTACGCTGCTCCAATGTGAGTTGGTGTATAGACATGTAGCCGAATTTAATCGAAAATAGACACATTCAGGTTTCCTCGCGATATTTTTCTTTATTACCGAGCACGAGATGAATTATAAAAACAAATTAAGCTCATGAAGTAGTGCTTGCCTGAGTTTGAACCCGCAATCATCGGTTAAAATGCACGCGTTGTAACCACTGGGTCATCTCAATGAGCAATATTTACTAAATAATTGGAGTATTAATGAACTATGTCAAAGTTACATCAGGTGTCACAAATCTTTGCACGTAATTAATCAACATAACCTAACATAATCCGAAACTAATTAAAACACGCATGCCTCAGTCCACCATAATACCCATGGGAGACGGTCCCTATCAAAATAATTACTAAGACGTAGGATTATCTGTAACCCTTGCACGCTGCTCGTCCATTAATTACCATTCACTTTTTGAGTTTTAATTGCTGGTGATACTGAAAATGTTGTTAACGCCCTATTTAAAATTATTTCGAATTTTATTTTATTAAAATTATATGAATCAAATAAAAACAAAAATCAATCAATCAACTCAAAATTTTCGTTGTTTTCATCATGAAATTTTAGTTAACACATAGTTAGGGAGACTTCCACGCAGGATATGTTAATTTTAAAAATTGTATTAACTAACATGACTTTGTATTTTTTAAATGCTGAAAAAGAGTAACTACTGAGTTTCTTGCCGGTTCTTCTCGGTAGATTCTGCTTTCCGAACCAGTGGTAGCTTTACTTAATTGTTAATTGACGATTCAAAAGTGCTTGTAAAAGCCCACTTAAATAAAGATTATTTTGATTTTGATTTTTTGATTTTGATATTTACTTGGTGGCCTTTGTGCAATCCCGCTTGGGTAGGTACTACCCACTCATCAGTTATTCTATCGCCAAACAACAGTACTCAGTATTGTCGTGTTCGGATTTGAAGGGTGAGTGAGCCAGTGTAACCATAGATACATGGGATACATCTATGTTTCCAATATTTATGAGGCATTAGCAATATAACGAATGGTTAATATTTTGTTCTTGTATAGTGGTGACCAGTAACCATAAGGTCAATATTACTTGGTGGTAGGGCTTTGTGCAAGCCCGTCTGGGTAGGTACCACTCACTCATCAGTTATTCTACCGCCAAACAACAATACTCAGTATTATTGTGTTCCGATTTGAAGGTTGAGTGAGCTAGTGTAACTACAGGCACGTGCCATAACATCTTAGTTCCCAAGGTTGGCGGCGCATTGATAATATAAGTAATAGTTAATGTTTCTTACAGCGACATTTTCTATGGGTGACGGTGACCACTTACCATCAGGTGGCCCATATGCTCGTCCACCAAACTATTCCACTAACAAAAAATAAGTCAATAGTAAGAATAATCACACTGCATGATAAACAAATCACTTCAGAATGTTATTGAAAAGGCAAACCGCTATACGAATGGTTTTGACGCTACAGTCCCTTTGACACTTCAATTGAATTTCCATCTGTATACGAAAAGGCTATAAGGGTTCTGAAATACTGTTTACAAATCACAAATTTTCGAACGACTATTTCGCGTAGCTGTACAATCATTGCTTTTATTATACGTCGTTAAAAATAAGTATATCATACAAGTGAAGCAATGGAAAGCGTTTTGTTGTTTGATTTCGAATAACTTCGAAAGAGGTTGTAGGTGAAGGTTGTGATACAGGGTCTTGACATGACTGACTTTGTGAATGTGTAACAAGAATTGGGTGTATATAGTTTGAAGAAATGTCAAATAGGAAGGAGTTAGTTCAATCTTGTTGGAATTAAATGCTAAATCATAAACCTATAATACTCTTGTTAGATTTTTTGGGTATTCAACTAAAATTTCGTCTTCTCATTTTTTTACCAAGCCGGTCTTGGTAGGTCAGCAACGATATTGTTCAGTTCCAGTTAGAAGGACTAATGAGTCAGTGTAACAGCCATAAGGGACTATCTACAAGCGCAATAAAGTTCTCAAGGTTGGTAGCATATTTAGTAAAGCAAGAAATAATTAAAAAAAAATTCGGAGTCAATCTCCTATATCATAAAAATAATCTACAGATTAAACCTCTTTGTCTTAATTTAATTATTATTTATTTTTACTGGCAGCCTCTGAAAACATTAGCTATAAGTTTATATGGATGTATGACTTCTGTTCTAGGTAATAAAAACTAACTTATGTCCTTGCCCGTAACTAAGACTATTTCCAAACCAAATTTCATCTGAATTCAGCGTTTCAAGCATGAAGAGACAAATATACAGCTACTTTCATACGTATTATATAACGTTAATGAAATATATTGCTTTATAAACATATTTTGATATCGATATAACCAAATATGGCATCATAAATCAATATTCCGTTTTATATTACACATCCTACTGTTAAATTCTAACCAATCAATACACCGTCATGTCTTGGTACACTCGACTTATCCCCCATGCATCTTGTTTGATTCATGGCTATTGAAACATCATGCAAATTCCACGTCATCTCCAAACCACTCGAGTCGAGAGGTCGACCCGGTATATGGGTATTTCAGTTATGATATAAAAACATATGTCTTATAGAATGTTAAATGGAACACATTTTATTAAATACAACAAACTGACGACCTCCGTGGTCGAGTGGTGCGTACACCGGTTTTCATGAGTACGCCACTCCGAGGTCCTGGGTTCGATTCCCGGCTGAGTCGATGTACATTATCATTACTTATCTATGTTGTCTTGGGTCTGGGTGTTTGTAGTACCGTCGTTACTTCTGATTTTCCATAACACAAGTGCTTTGGCTACTTATATTGGGATCATAGTAATGTATGTGATGTTGTCTCATATTTATTTATTAGTTTATTTGTTTATCAAATTCAAAAACAAAAGTTTTACGGTACAATATTTGATAAGTGTATTTCTTAGCTAGGCAGGCTTGCACAAGACAACCGAGAAATTATTTTCCAAAATTTCTCGTTAAGAGTGGAGGAAGCTGTTGCCTCAACAACATTAATTGTTACAACACATGAACATCTATCGATTCGAAGAAGATTACCCTTTCAAACCCAATTAAGCAACTTTAACTTTTTTCTTTTTCTGGAAACTTGCTTAAATTGAGTCTAGCAGTTAAAGATAAGAACAAGCAACACTCAAAAAGAGTACTTCAAAGAGCGATTTTCATTTAAGATTCATGCATGCATGTGTTTGCCGATTGTCTATGATAAGAATTACTTATCAGACATCGATAAATAATTGCCAGTTAGTCCTTCTATGTTTTTAGATCAGTGACGACAAACTAGACACCAATATCAGCAGCATATGATTAGAATTCCACGTTAATAAAATTAAACTGTATTGTTACGATTACATCGACTGATAAAGTTAAAATCACTTAACGTACTACAAAAAGTGTATGCAAATTGCGTAACAAAAACCTCTTAAAGGCCGCCATAGATCGCCCGCATACTTAAGGCCTCTCAACGTCGATCTCAAGGATAAAACATAATGCATAAAACGTCTAAGCGTCGCAAACTTATTGAGGGCCCTTGAAGGAATTTTATTTGAACGTCTCGTGAATACTTAACCTTATTTTTTATTTGATTCTTTAAAAATGACACGAGTTGACGCTGGTACTAAATACAATTTGTTGTTGTATGTTGTTATCATTGCTTAAATCTTAATTCAAACATAAACAACATAAATAATTTATTATCTTCCTTACTTATCAAAAGTTGTCATTGAGGAATAAGCGATAAAATAATTTTAAAATTTCCATATATATTTTTTAAATTAAGCACATTTTAAACTCTAAAAGTCAACGTATAATTGTTTTAGTATTATTCTGTGCTTTCAGGTACAAGCAACACATTTTAAAAGATTGGATAAGGTTGTATGGATCAACTTCATACATTTATTACACCGTCTAAACAGCGATGTTTATAGATGAAAAATTTAAAGGATGGACTCCACCACCATGACAAGGGATGCCGACACCTATTATTTTTAAAGGATTGCATTCGAAAGACATTTTCTGGAGAAGAACTGTTGTCACCAATATGGCTTGTAAAATTAACAGCCTAGAGGGTTCCGAAGAAAACCTGTTCTGAATAATTTCATAGTTATTATCAGTTGTAGCAGATGAGTTCTAGCATGATTTCCGAGGATCAGCATTAATAGTGTGTGAAGCTCTTCAGCTATGTAGATAGCACGAAAAAGGTGAAGTAGGTGAAAAGCGACATACTAGAAAATTTGGCACAACTTGTCCAACTTACCTATACTCGACAGAGAAATTATACTAGGTCAAACAGAGTATTCTTAGATCAGAGTTTGTTCATAGTACAGACAGTTATTAAAACCTACCAGATTATTTAAAAGCAGTAATTCAATAATCCAATCAACAGTAATCTATCATTATTAATAAACAGTTTCCGTTCATTTACAAATATACATCACTAATGAAACATTAAAAGCCATAATTACATTCCGTTTATTAAACTATTTAATATCTTCCAAATCAAGAGAAATACGCAAATAAAAGGGAATGGAAATTACCCGATAACTTGCTGAAATGTAAATATGCATTTGAATTTATCTAAATCCCACTAGTTTCTCTGCATTACGAAATGACAGATCCAATCTTTGTTCTCTTAGTGGATGGAATAAAATATCCAGAATATTGGTAGGAGCATATTACTTACCTTAAGCCTTTGTTTATCGTATATGATGCAATATAAATATCTTCAGCGAACGTTTGAGGATCTTTACTTATTTTTCTTTCATTTGCTATGTTTGTATCTTATTCGCTGAATGATATGGAAGTGGTTTTATATTTTCCTAGTGAATTGGCTCTGCGCGTTGTATCCTCGCAATTCCTTGTTATTGTTTATTTTTACAATTGCGCAAACGTATTGTGTTGATCAAAGTAATATAATACATATTCATAAATGTATTTTGAACGCTTTTAAAGTTGAGCGAAAATTCATAGAACGTTGGGTCTGATGTTATTTAGAACCTGTTCTTGTAAGATAATGTCGTATGACAATAATACTTTCTTTTAAGATACGACTTTTTATGACACAGGAAAAGAATTATACAGCTGTCAGATTTTATTGATTATAATCGTCTAAGGAAGTCAGATGTTTTTGACAATTGACAAATTTGATTCGTCATTATAGGTTCTATAAACTAAATTGGTTCTTAAATTTTAATTAATCTTTTGTAAAACCAATTCAAATAAATTATATTATAATAAATGACTTTTATGTCGGGCTAAGAAACCATATTTATACATTTCCCACTGCTGAGATAAGGCCTCCCCTTCCATTAAGGAGAGGGTTTGGAACATATTCCACCACGCTGTTCCAATACGGGTCGGTGGAATGCACATGTGGCAGAATTTCGATGAAATTAGACACATGCAGATTTCCTCACGATGTATTCCTTCACCGCCGCGAAAACAAATTAAGCACATATATAGTGGTGCTTGCCTGGGTTTGAACCCGCAATCATCGGTTATGATGCACGCGTTCTAACCACTGGGCTATCTCAGCTCAGCATTTACTAAAGCAACACAATACAGACTCTGAAACTCAGAAAATAACTTATTATGTAATCATATATTATAACAAATGAGTTTAACTTTTTTAACTTGATAACTTAATTATATCCTCTCTCGTATTTTTGTTTTATTACATATTTATTAATCACGACGAAACTAACATCCTAATATTCCTTTTTAATCTTTTTTTTAAATATACCTGGTATTCTGCTGTAAAAAGAAGACCAACAAATACTAGATCAAACCGCTTATTAAACATTACTCAAAACATTTACCATGCGGTCATAAGTTTATACCGACTGGGATGGTACCATCCATTCATCGGATGATCTACCGCCATAGATAATACGCAGATTGGTGGTGCATTGGTGATGTGAGGAATGATTAATATTTCTTACAGAGTCAATGTCGAGGTGGTAGTCACTTACCATCATGAAGCCTATGCGTCCTTCCTATTACATAAAAGAAATCAATAGATGTTTTATTAAGTTTGAGTGGATTTTTATCAATAGTCCATACAATGATGTCAATAAATTTTAAATTCTTAAAGCGACAACAAACACATTTGGCAATGTACCAACAGAAGTAACGAATTTAAGGGGCTAAAGATTCCATTGTGTTGATTCAATTTGTAATATAAAGCTTGAGCATGAAATTTAAAGGGTTGGTTGGTACAACATCGACTTTTCAACCCTATCGACATATTGCCGATAGAGGATACAAAAGAATCGACATTAATTTGACGTAGTATTAAAATATATTGCTTTTAAAATCACCGAGGTATCAAGTCACGCGGAAGATATCGCTCCGACGCCGGCTGTCAATATAGAAATAAAAATGACGCAATAAAACAAATTCCTACGACAAATAATCCGTAATGAATTAATTAAAATATATCAATTCGAAATTTGCATGATTTTACGTATTGATTGATCGATGTCGTAAAAATAAATCGATGGAAGCGGGAAAAGAATTAGCGACGTTTATGGCGGCGAATGAATTTTTTTTCTCGCAAAGATGACACGCGATTTCATTGAAAAATATGCAAATGACAGTAAACATTAATTTGTAACGGTTGATTTGTTAATATACGATAGTTATTTGCATAATCACGGTGCGTTTTTTATAGTGGAAGCGCTAGGTTTAGCCGTTAATGATATAGGGTGACGTTTACTATTTTTATGATGTATCGATAGTAAAAGTTAACGTTCGAATATTAAAATTGTAATGTCTCTATTTAGCGATAGCATCTGCGATATACAAATTAGCGTTAATAGCTGCGATTAATTTGAAATTCGAATTTTAAAAATTCAAAGCCAAATTTTACTGGTTGTTTTTTTTCCCACGACAAAACTATTGTGTTCATAAAGGGTTAATTTTAAAGTGACGTTTTTAAAATCGCGTCAAGATTCGCTATGGTTAGTGCACCAAAAGTTCACTTTGATTGCGTCAAATAAGACTGACAGCTGACGAGTGTATAAAATTGGAACTCGTGCGAAAATTTCGTATTGACAATTGTTAGACTCGAAAGTAGTGTGACTAATTACGTAATCAATTTAAACGTTCGGTGTGACAATTGCATTCAAGAAATTAATTAATTTTTTTTAAAAACATTTTATGAAATGATTCGATTTTTAAGTATTTGTAGATGACAACATTCCAAAAAAATAAATGAATGAAATTCCATATCATAAATTTTACGACCTCCGTGTCGAGTAGTGTGTACACCGGTTTTTATGGGTACGCCACTCCGAGGTCCCAGGTTCGATTCCCGGCCGAGTCATGTAGATTAAGATTAGTTTTCTATGTTGTCTTGGGTGTAGGTGTTTGCGGAACCGTCGTTACTTCTGATTTCCCATAACACTAGTGTTTTAGCTACTTACATTGGGATCAGAGTAATGTGTGTGATGTTGTCATATTTATTATTGTTATTAAAAAGTAATTAGTTAAAGACACGGCATTTAATTTATTATCTTTTAGTATAAATAAAACGAGTACCACTTGGTGGTAGGGCTTTATGCAAGCCGGTCTGTGTAGGTACCACCCGCTCATCAGATATTCTACCGCTAAACAACAGTACGCAGTATTGTTGTGTTCCGGTTTGAAGGGTGTGTGAGCTAGTGTAACTACAGGCACAAGGGACACAGCATCTTAGTTCCCAAGGTTGGTGGCGCATTGACGATGTAAGGAATATTTAATATTTCTTACAGCGTCATTGTCTATGGGTAATGGCGACCACTTACCATATGCTCGCCCGTCAACCTATTCCATAAAAAAAGAGTAATTAAATGTGGTTTTAATTATGACTCACACAATTTACTAATCGAACATATAACATTTATATATGTCAATATAATTACTAATATCTTAACCTAAAAGTTTAATTAGCGTAATAATGAAAGTGATATTGTGGGCTATATCCTAAGGTACCATAATACAGTTGCAATTAGACGCTGACAATAAACGAAATGGTCGTAAAAAACAAAGTCCTTTGTTCCAAGTCTCGTGGGAGATAATAATGATAAGAAAGGGGTTTTCACTTCTGTTTAGAGTTATGGAGATGCCATTAACTTATTTAATATAATAATTATTTTTCAATTAGTTAATTGGTATTATCGTTTATGTATTATATGGGGAGTTTTTAATTTAAACATTTGTGATATCATTTTTAAACATACTTTTATCTATGTCATAAAACTGTTCGTACTTTTTCTATAACATAATAGTTAATTGGTGCTAGGGCTTTGTTTAAGCCCGCCTGGGTAGGTACCGCCTACTCATCAGATATTCTACCTCTAAACAACAGTACACAGTATTGTTGTGCTCAAGGGACATAGCATCTTAGTTCCCATGGTGGTGGCGCATTGACGATGTAAGGAATAGTTAATATTTCTTACAGCGTCATTGTCTATGGGTGCTGGTGACCACTTACCATCAGGCCCATATGATCGTCCGTCAACGTATTCCATAAAAAAAATATAACATAATTAAAAATGTATATAAACTGCAAACTTCACTAATAAAATAGCACCAACAACAACAACAGCCTGTAAATTTGTGACTGCTGGGCTAAGGCCTCATCTTCCTTTGAGAAGAAGGTTTGGAACATATTATATAAAATAACATTAAGTGAAATCAAAATGGTTTACGTGACCTTAATCATGACCAACTTTCATTATCACCATCGTCCGTTCAATAACGCCGATGACAAGCAAATGCCACGTCACTGCTGAGTTAGGTTTCGTCTTAAACTCCTCACCTCAACAAGAACTCCTTACATATGCATGAAAACTCCTTGGAATATATCTTGTGCTATGGAAGCTCGGACTACGGTAAATCTTAAGATTATCCAGTTAAACCGAAGATTTAATGATTTATAACGGTAAATATCTAACATTACCTAACGTATACTGAAATTAAATGGTAAAAGTTCGAAAAAAATGTGTCATTATCAGACTTACATTTACCAACTCATGCCGGTAAAACCTAAGGCTTACTCTTAAATCGTAAGATTTATCGTAGTTCGAGCTTTTATATCGACAACAACAATTTATACAACGCTAACTCGGGAGTGCGCACATTCCGCTAATAATATTTAGCGTAATTAAAATCGATTGACTTTAAAAACTGCCTTTATGTAACGTTTTATAAAATTTGCATGTTTGTTAATTTTGTATATTTCTTCACGATATTTTTTATTTATTAAGAGCTGAGATGGCCCAGTAGTTAGAACGCGTGCATCTTAACCGATGATTACGGGTTCAAACCCAGACAAGCACCGCTGATTCATGTGCTTAATTTATCTTTATAATTCATCTCGTGCTCAGCGGTGAAGGAAAACATCGTAAGGATACCTGCATGTGACAAATTTCATAGAAATTCTACCACATATATATTCCACCAACCCGCATTGGAACAGCGTGGTGGAATATGTTTCAAAACATTCTCCTCAAAGAGAGAGGAGGCCTTTAGCCCAGCAGTGGGAATTTACAGGCTGTTGTTGACTTCACGATATTTTAAGCGACATAAAAAAAATCGATTTTCACTAAAATTCGATTTAGCATAGTATAAATTGTTGGTGTCGATATATTAGTTATTTCTGGTTACTTAGTAAGAAATAGGTTAGTTAAAGGCTACGATCCCTTGGCAATTTCATTAGGTCGCAAAACATTACGTAAATACGAATTAAGATGGCCAGATGTCGTCACTGGTTGGGTCGTAACTCCTTTTTATTTTGTTTTATTGCGGACAAACCAAATGTTCACCAGCTCTGCCTTTGTGATTATTCTGATTGAGGTGTTTAATGGTAACTGTTATCAAATAGAACCGAGATAAAATCCTATTACGAGTATTTACAAAAGGTGAACATTAATAAGTGATTCCGGGTTCAAATGCTATCAAATGATACTGAGTTTTCAGGCTTTAAAATAATGAATTTTATTTATATATCATAGGAGTGTATAATGATGATACCTAGTTAGCGATTTTTGTCACGTTAACTCTAGGAAAATTGCTCAAACTGAGTAACAAATAGCCCACAAGTTTGAGCGAATACATTCGTAGATATTCTATTTCCTAATTGAAGTCATCTAGTTTTGGCCTTATTATTTTATGACTAAAACTGGATAACACTTTATTTTTTATTTTTCGATTTTAATTAATAATTAAAAACATGTACTACTTTTATAATATAGGTATTTATTTGTCAACACACCTTTCTTGATTGTAACCGAAAGAATGGCCGGTTATCCAACTTTAATGATAAGCTTAATTTCGGGTCAAAATAAAAACCATATTATTCAAAATTAATATTTCAATCTAAACCAAAAGAATAAACCGAGGCACTAAAATATTTGTAGAATATATTTTGTGATTTATTAAAACAATGAAATGTCAAAATCGGTAATAATTTTATTTGAGTCCGGCATTTAGACACGGTTGGGGGGGGGTTCAGATTTTGGACTTACGTACTTCCTGTAGCACGGGACTGTTGACAACATCGAAACATCAACATATAACTGAAAAAGTTTGAAAAATATTTTTCGACCAAACTTGGATAGCATAATCAAAATCAAAATAAACTTCATTCAAGTGGGCTTTTGCGAGAACTTTTGAATCGTCATTTAACAAGTAAAAATGTGAAGCTACCAACGGCTCGGGAAGTAGATTCTCAACTCTAGTAGATACTCTTTTTCAACATTTAAAAAATACATGCATATTAGTTAAATAGCTACATACAATGTATCCTGCCTGGAAGTTAACTTCACACTTTTTTATCATTTATAAAATGTTGTATCGAATAATATGCCATCTTTTCCAATGTATTCTTTACAAACAATTTGAATTTATGAAACGACACAGTTAAAAATGTCTGCGGAATTTTATATATAGAAACGGATACCTTGATAATCTATCCACTTAATCAAAGAGCCAGTCAAAAGAGTATACAATCAGTGGTCACTGAATGATATCGTGGTACATAGCACGCAGTAAAATGTCAAGCATGTTCTAACTCGGATGTTATAGCTTTCGGTTCCCAGTCAGTTGGCCACATTCAAGTCTCATAATCCAATTACGGTAGCGTTACAAATTGTGCGTCAATCCACATCTAATAACTCAGAAGAGATACTATTGGAAATGGCATTTCTCATTTTAATATATTCTTAGCAATCAGAAGCATACACTCAAAAGGATAACATAAGTCAATAGTGCAAACTTCAATAAAAAATGACATCCAGTAAAATCAAAATGACTTAAGTGACTTTAATCATGATTCATGACCAACACGTCCATAACAAATGTCACGTTATTTCTGAGTTAGTTCTCGTCGACTGTCGATGCATGAAAATTCCTTACAATATATAAATAAAATAAAATATATCTGTGTAATTCGCCTAGTAGCTTGGTAGCTTCACTTAATTGCTAAATGACCATTCAAAAGTGCTTGTAAAAGCCCACTTGAATAAAGTATATTTTGATTTTGATGTTGAGTACAGATACAGTATATATGGGAAAATACCTCGCCTGATATAAGTGGCCCTACGTGGCATAGATTGGCATCGTAAGATGCATTTATCATTTCATTAGTCAATATGGGTACTATTATGTACTATACACATACACTGGGTTAGAACCCATTAAACTGGCCCAATCTTACCTAATTCATATAGGCAGAAAGTAGCTTATCATCAAAATCGGTTCAGTGATTTGGTAAGAGCTACTTTCACATTTAGAATATTATTATGTGTGTATGATTTTTTGTTAAAATAATCTTATAAGCTTTGTTTAGCTGGGTCAAACATTAATTGTTTTCAAAGATCAGTAGCAATAATATTAAGTTAATTCAAATTAAATATGATCAATTTCCTTACCACACCCAGACTCTGTTCTGTGTCTAAAAGGCTAAGCCTATAACATAATGTTGGTCGAACGACTCAATAATTTGATTATGTGACAATTTCACCGTGAATTGAATGGAGTAATCGCAGGATTATATTCCAATTCTATATACCAGAAAACATTGCTTCTAAAAGTTTAACAGCTAGATATTGCATATAATTTAAATAGACTTTTTTATATTTTATGCAACAGAATATATACATCAATGATTGGCAGTTTTTCTGTACAAATTACAATTTTCAAAACGTTTCCATTAGTAATTACTTTGAAATATTTAAAAGAATGATAGGTTTATAAATGCTTACAACATTCAATGGTATACATTGGTATTGGTATATAATATGATAATTAGTACCCGCGAAACTTCACATTTATTCAAAAGAATTGCAGTTTGTCGATAGCAATTTTCTTTACATTTTTAACCTACTTCAAAAAAAAGGAGGTTCTCAGTTCGATTGTTTGTATGTATGTATGTAGGAATATTTATCTCGCGTTTGGCTGCGGTTTTCAGAAAAGTGTTTGTTACATTAAGGAAAAGGTTTTAGTGCTTTAACCGACTAAACAAAGGAACAAAGGAAGGTTCTGTGTTTGACCTGTAAGTATGTATGTTTGTCCACGATTATTCGTTTAGCCGTAGTACCGCTCTCTAACTGGCCAGTATGGCTGTTCCAATTGAGACTGTAACCGATCTTATATGTCTCACTGGGACAAAAATCGTTTTTTTTAATATAATATTTAATTTTAGAATATACTAATTTAAAAAATAGTGGTATACTTATTATAGAACCTGCTACGCCGACACATCCTCTCCTTTTGAATAGAGCTACAAACTGATTTAAAGCAGTAGACACACTCTAGCAGATTGTCATTTCAAGTACAGCTTTAACAACTTTAACCGCCGAAATGAGTGAAAATTTAAAGGTGCGTGTACATGTTTGAACTATCAATCTCCGCTTATAGTAACATTCAGTGTTAATTTGTTAATGTCGTGACAAAATCGACGTTATGGCCAATTACCATACTCTATCAGATCTGATCGCATATGGCGTATTTTATTTTAAATCGTTTTTACTTACGAATTGTTATCGAATTTACATCGTTTACTGAATGTTTGTTCATTTATGATGATTATTTATTTTATATTTATTTATATATATTTAAATAGTATACAAGGTTTTTGTGAATTGTTCATAGTAAATTTTAAAAAAATCAGCGAAAAATTATTCGGGTTTTGATTGGTTTATTTAAAAATTGAATATAGTGAATAATATTTACAATTGTTTGTTTTATTTGTACTGTTAATAGAGTACCGCCAACCTCTTCGCGTTCGAGGTGTGCAAATACGATGTAAATTTATATTAAAAAAGGAGTTTTTTTTGTAACTGAAAAAAAACTAACCAATTAATATATTTAAACAAAACTTTTACTGAAGCACGTTTCGAGTGTTTAGTTATATACCTAATACACGGTAGACACCGGCGGCGATGCCTTTCTTTGTATAAACTTTAATGTTAATTTATTTTTAATAAGTAATTTGTCTTAGAAAAATATTTATTTAATATTTAGTACTTTTTTGAATTTCTATTTGGAGTTTGGGTGGTTTTGTAAGTCCGTTTTATCACTTATCAGATATCCTAACGACAAAGAAATAAGCATTTTTGGAATTGTGGGTCAGTCACATTATAAGGATATGTATGGAATAGGTTATATATCTTAAAGCTTTAATGTGTATCTGCGGTGATGGCTACTTGACAGCCGAGCTATTTGATCTTCTGCCTACCTATTATAGGAAATAAAAATAATTGACTAATTAATAAACATTTACTCAACATATCATGACTGCGTGGAACAGGAACAGCGCTGCAAGAAAGTCGCATTTCAATTGATTTATTCTTTAAAAAAAATGATACTTGGTGTTTTTATTTGAAAACTATATACAAGAATAAATATAATATGAATAAAAATATTAACATCATGTTCAATAACCGAGCTGTAGATAAATCGTCATCATAAACATCAGCGAGGGCTGCGGGACACGCGTTGTCGTAAAATTTTACGATCAAGATCGCCGCTTCCGTTCTCGTGTTTGTGTTGCGGTTTCTAGTCTAATGGACGTAGATACGATTATTTATTCCATTATATGTATATCATATACAACCTTCTTTCATTTTAATTTTTTTTTTAATTTTATTAATCCTTAAATATTACTGGCACCCACCTTCGCGTAGGTGGACATAAGTTTTTTTTTTTTTTTATATATTTCTTGTTGCTTTTTTCCGACATATTTATATACAACAATTGTCGTTCTATTTTAACTTATTTACACAAAAACCTTAATAAATTATATACCAAAAGCTTCCTTATCTTTTTGTCTATTAGTGAAAACCGCATTAAAATCCGTTATGTAGTTTTGGAGTTTATCGGGAACATTCAGACATACAGACGACCAGGTGACTTTGTCTTATAATAAGTAGTGTTCGGGAATGAGAATTCATTTATTATATAATTTGTCTTAGTTACAAAACTTAAAAGATTTAGTGTTGACCACAGCACGTGTGTACTATAAACACAAATTAATCAATGAAAATTAAGTTGTATTTGTCAAGCTTTAAAGTCGCATTTCGCATGCACTAAGGTACTATAAATAAGGTACTATGCACTCTCATAAAAAAAAAGAAAAAAACAAACCGCAAAGAATCCAATAATAAATTACTCGTATGATTCGAACGTTATCAAAACGTTACATACAATAACTTGAGTATGTTTGCGGAAAAAATGTGTTAACAAACAAAAAGATTTATCTCCGAGTGGCCGATAAGTTCGTTTACAGTTTCCGCAAAACGTTGAAAGTACCTTAAATAAATATAGTGGAAAACCCAATAAAACTGTATGGCCTAATCTTTGTACAATATTTTCTTAGAATTTCGATGAAGATTTTCCTCTTAGGATGTTAACGTGAAAGGTTAATGTGGATACGCTATTCTATATTTATTTTAAAACTAGAACTATTGGGGACGCTTACAACACCAACAGCCTGTAAATTTCCAACAACAGCTAGGTTAAGGCCTCCTCTTTCTTTAAGGAGAAGGTTTAGAATATCCTCCACCACGCAGTTCCAAAGCGGTTTGGTTGAATACACATGTGGCAGAATTTATATGAAATTAAACACGTCACGCAGGTTTACCCATGATGTTTTCCTTCACCGCTGGGATTAATTATAAACACAAATGAAGCACATGAATATTCAGTGGTGCTTGCCTATAAAACCTAGTTTTAACCTGCGGGTTAAAACTCATCATCGGTTAAGATACACGCGCTGTTTTAATTGCATTCTGTTTTTTGACTGACAAATAAATGTCTCGTCGTGGCGTTAGTATGTAATATAAAATTCAAATTTCAAAAATCGAATGTAATTTTACTAACGACATATCTTTAGTCATATCCATGCTAAGATATCGTTCTTTACGTACACGTATTTCCACCTTCTTTTCGCAGCGAGCGTTATTGTTAGCGATCCCCGCTCTTATCTCTGAATTATTTCGGAGATATCCTCTTCAATGAAATAAACACTACCGGAAAATGTGACGTTATATTATGAGAATACAATTCTATACGTATAATAAAAATGAGTGTTATGTCTGTGCATTCAATGTTTTGAAAGTGATTGCCATTAAACGTAAAACTGTAGATACCGGCCTATAGTAAATGTGACGTCAAGATATCATCCTGACTAAGAGTCTAGTTATCTGTGCATGACATGTTATATCAGCACAGGTGTAAGTGCACAGGTACTCAATCCCCTGAGTCTATAATCCGGTAGGATGGTAAATCTGTCAGAATCGTAAACAATTAAGATGAAGATGCAACAGCTATCCATATTTCCAAATTCCGGGTTGCTATTTATTTATTTAACACATAAAGTGGTTATAATCTTTCACAATTTTGAGTTTGAATACATTTTAATATACATTGAATATATACATTGTGCACGGCTTACTTATTATAATGATATTAATACATTGGTGCTTTTATATAATAATAAAAAGAATCTACTTAAAATTTGTCAAAAGTAAAACCAAGGTTTGAACTCAGAACCTCGAAGCCTTCATATTGAGCCTTAAAACCGTCTAAGCTATCAAAGTTAAATATGAAGTAACAAACTAAAATAATAAGTCTATAGATTAACAATTATTAAGTAGTTCTCCTATAGTCAAGATTTGTACCCAATATTTTCAGGACCACCAATCATCATCTCTCATCGGCTTTTAGCTTAATTATAAAGTAATTACATAAATTAATTATATCTTTAACTTTATACAGTTAGGTACAAGTAAAGTAACCGCTTGTAAATATCCTTCCGTTGGTCTAAGGACTCCACTTCTATTGAGAAGAAATGAGAAGTTTGCACACACTGCTTCAATTCTGATTGTTGATAATAAGAGTGCAATATAAAATACAATCCATGCAAATTTGTTTTCTATGCAAGGCAACAACAACTAACTTCAGCGAAATGAAACGAACACACATACAACTTTTATCAACACATCCAAAGTTCTATAAGCGAAATATTCTCATGTACATTATAAGATGAATAGATCACACGTAATAAGATTACTCACACTAGATAGTGGTCAGTTCTGTCAAAGGGTACCACATAATTCGACCTTGCATTTCTATTGACGTGGGAAAATATTCATTTGAAATAAATGATAATAATTGTCCGGTACATTTTATAAATCGTGTTGTGTTCAAAATGTTGTTATATATAGTTTTAAAAGGTATTAAGACCGATGGGTCCACTGCTGGAAATTCACCTTTCTGATTTGAATTATTGGTTATGAATGTTTTTTTTTTTTTTTTTTTTTTTTATGGCATAGGAGGCAAACGAGCAGGAGGCTCACCTGATGGAAAGTGACTACCACCGCCCATGGACACCTGCAACACCAGGGGACTTGCAGGTGCGTTGCCGGCCTTTCAAAAAGGAGTGGGCTCTTTTCTTAAAGGTTCCCATGTCGTATCGGTTCGGAAAAACCGCCGGCGAAAGCTGGTTCCACAAAGTGGTTGTGCGAGGCAGAAAATGTCTGAGAAATCGCGCTGTTGTGGATTTTCGGACATCAAGGTGGTGCGGGTGAAACTTAGAATTTTGGCGAGATGTCCGAAGGTGAAATTCAGCAGCCGGGATTAATCCGAACAATTCCTCGGAACATTCCCCGTGAAAAATTCGGTAGAAGATGCAGAGTGATCCGACATCTCTACGCAAAGCCAAAGGATCAAGGAGATCGGAAAGAGCTTGATCGTCGATAACTCGAGCCGCTCTACGTTGGATGCGGTCAAATGGAAGGAGCTGGTACTGGGGAGCACCCGCCCAGAGGTGAGAGCAGTACTCCATGTGAGGCCGAATTTGCGCCTTGTAAAGTTTAAGGCGATGGGCCGACGTGAAGTACTGTCTCGCCTTGCTGAGCACGCCCAGCTTTTTTGAAGCCAATTTGGCTTTGCCTTCCAATTGACCGCGGAACTGAACGAGGCTCGAAATATCAACGCCAAGTATTCCGATACTACCTGTAGCGGCTATCGGAATGTTCTCAAATCGTGGAGATACGACAAATGGTGTTTTTTTAGCGGTTAACGCGCAAACTTGCGTCTTTTTGGGGTTGAAATGGACTAGATTTAGCCGGCCCCAATTCGAGACTTTGTTTAATGAAGACTCGATTTCAGACACAAGTTTGTTCCGGTTCTCTTCGACGTTTTCCCGAGAAATATTAGCGCAGCCGGTGTATAAGGTGTCAACGGTACTGTCGTCTGCATAGCAATGAATGTTCCCGATTTGCAACAAATCATTGATATGCAGAAGAAACAGAGTGGGTGATAGAACGCAGCCTTGTGGAACACCAGCATTGACGAATTTTAAGTCAGAGCATGCACCGTCGACAACGACCTTGATGCTCCGATCTGCCAAAAAGCTGGTAATCCAATTGCATAATTTCCCGGGAAGCCCATAGGAAGGAAGCTTCGAAAGAAGCGCTTTGTGCCATACACGATCGAAGGCCTTCGCTATGTCCAAGCTGGCTGCTAATGCCTCCCCCTTGCTCTCAACTGCTTCAGCCCACCTGTGAGTAAGGTAAACTAGAAGATCACCGGCTGACCGACCCCGACGGAAACCGTACTGGCGGTCGCTAATCAGCTGGTTCTCCTCTAGATACCGCAGGAGCTGGCAGTTTATGAGGGACTCCATTATCTTGGAGAGCAAGGAGGTGATGGCTATAGGCCTATAATTGGACGGGTCTGAGCGGTTGCCTTTTTTAGGGATCGGATGCACCAAAGCTGTCTTCCAGGAATTCGGGACGACGCCTAATGTGTAGGATTGCCGGAAAAGACGCGTTAAGACCGGTGCCAACTCGGGAGCACATGTCCGTAGCACGATTGGAGGGATACCATCGGGTCCGCTCGACTTATGAATGTCCAAGGAAAGAAGTGCTTTACGAACTGCACTTTGCCGGAATTTAACCTCCGGCATCGTGGTATCACATCGCGGAATTGTTGGTGGAGATTTTCCTTGGTCATCCAGAGTCGAGTTCGACGCGAAGAGAGAGCCTAAAAGATCAGCTTTCTCTTTCGCGGTATGGGCCAATGACTCACCGTCTCTGTGCAGAGATGGAAAAGATGGCTGACAGAAATTCCCTAAGACAGCCTTAGCGAGAGACCAGAACGCTCGTGTTCCTGAAGGGAGACGCACCAGTCTCTCGCCAATTCTGCCAATGTACTCCGTCTTCGCCCTAGCAATCACGTTTTTGAGGGACCTAGAGGCAGAGTTGTATTCCTTTTTAAATGCGCTGGTATTTACATCACGAGACGCAGATGCATTAGCCCAGGTTTGATAGCGTTCCCACTTTCGGCGTGATGCCGTTTTGCAGAAGCGACCAAACCAAGGCTGGGACTTGCCACCGATGGGTACTGCAGAGTAAGGAATGAATAGTTCCATACCCTGAAGCACCACATCGGCAACAGAGTCAGCAGCAGCGTTCGGATCATCTGGCGAGAAACAAATCTGCCCCCATGGGTAAGATGCAAAAAAAGACCGCATCCCATCCCAATCTGCTGACTTGTAGTGCCATACTCGGCGGCACCCAACAAAGCGAGGCCGTGAGTACCGCACAACCGGCACTGTACTCCGGACGAGACAGTGGTCAGATGAGCCCAGAGGGGGATCGACGATAACCTGATAGCCATCCGGATGTGAAGTCAGCAGAAGGTCCAACAGGGAAGGTGTATGATCCTCCACATCCGGTATTCGCGTTGGCGAGTTGACCAGTTGTGTCAGATCATATGCTAGAGCGAAGTCCAGAACAGATCTACCCGCATGATCGGTGGTGCGTGAGCCGAGCCATTCTGCGTGGTGAGCATTAAAGTCACCCAGAATAATGATCTCTGCGGATGGAATCTGCTGAAGCACGGAATCTGTAGCCATTTGGACGTGCTCAACCAGTCGGTCGGTTTCGGCATTACCGCTATGGGACCTATAAAGGCACGCATAGATTCGCGGATGGTCATCGCAGTCTACACGCAGCCAGATAATCGATAGGTCCTGTCCTTCAAGGCTGCCGAGGCGTCGAGAACAGATATCATCTCTGACGTAAACGCATACCCCAGCTCGTGGTATAAAAGAATGTTCCAATTTGTACCCGGGGTACGAGAGAAAAGTCGTATCGGCAGGAGAAGATATCTGGGTCTCGGTTAGAAAGAGCAAGGCCGGCTTCGCCGTTTCCAGATGGTAGTGAACGGCGTTGAGGTTGGAGTTGAGTCCCCTTATGTTGCAGAAGTCCACAGCGAGGGTGGCAGGGGTTGCCTTATGATGCCTGCTCCGCTTGCCCCGAACAGTGGCGAGCGCAAAATTGCCCCCCCCAGAATTCGGAGGGCAGCCTGGGCATCCCTGCTCAGGTGGTGTATGTCCTAAGCATGGATGCCCAGAGAGGGATTCTCCACCGCTGTCGCTGATGGTACCCTCCTGGGGTAATTTAACCAAATTCTGCACAACCATCAAGTTTTGGGGGGGAGGGGGATTGGGCCTCCGGAACTCTCACTTACCGGACGAAACGCGGTAGCATAACTACCACTTTACGCCGATTTTAAGTGAGAGAGTGGTACTTCCCCGGGCGTGCCGGCCCATTCGGCTGTAACCCGAAGGTATACAGCGTGGCACTACCACTTGGAAATGTCAAGAAAATAACGTCAGGCGAGTGGATAATTTACGTTAACATCGTGAAACATTTGTTTGCATTTCAATTTCGAATAAAGAGTTTTTATTCTGAACATCTCGACCTCATACAAACTGATTTAGGTCGAGATTTGAAGGACCGTTATGAGAAGAAGCTCGTGGTATTGTAGAGACACGAGACATATATTTCTGTGTACTGTGATACCCGTAGTATCAGATTGTTATAAATTATTTTATTCTATATCATCATGATTATACAGACAGTAAAATGTATCAGAAAATGAAAGTGTTTTAATGAGGAACTTATCTTAATAAGAACAATATTATAATCGTAACAAACTTTTTTTTTTTAATAAGTACTTAACCAGAGAAGAGGTCTTATCGCTTATAGCGATCTCTTACAGACAATCTTTGGTGATAGGAGCTTAAAAAGAAACAGGTAAATGCAGATATGATTGATAGTTATTGTTGCTTTCAAACATCCTGTATAATTATTCCAATTATAACACACGTATACTTCAATAGAATTAATTCGAGCATTAGTTCGAAGGATTAAATGCGTCATTTCGTTCGATGCCCATAATTGTTAGTCCTTTTATCGTCGAATGTCCGAAAATCCTATACCAATATTTCATGGATTTCACACGATCGCTCGTGTAAAACTCATTGAGTATCGGTCAGTAATCCGATTTCGCGCTGGTCACCGCGCTAAGCCACGGATTCGCTTATAATTAGGTTAGCTGACCATGTGAAAGTTGGACTCACAGTACTCTCGTGAAATTTAAACGTTTTTTTAATTCACGTATGAAATTTACGGACATGAAAAATTGACAAGTTAGAATTTGTTGTAAAACGGCTTTGAACCCGTGATTCTTGTTAAAGGTTCATGTATACCAATCACTGAGTCAAACTGTCAAACTGGGCAAAATCAAAATATACTTTATTCGAGTAGGCTTTTACAAGCACTTTCTAATTTCAGTGAAATTAGACACATGCAGATTACCTCACGATGTTTTCCTTTACCGCCGAACACGAGATAAATTAAAAACACAAATCAAGCACAAGCTTGCCGTGGTTTGAACCGGCAACCATCGGTTAAGCTATACGCGTTCTAACCACAGGCCCATCTCGGCTACTGTATTAAAATATTACAATAAAATAATATATTACTTTAAAGGAAATAAAATTCGAATAACAATAAAGAGTTCTTATCAGGTCTTCCTCAAAGATACACAATACACATGGATGTTTTTTAATAAAACTATCCGAACGCTTAATCCTCGGAGAGTCGTAAATGTTTACGATCGAGACTCGTCGCGGTGCGAACGCGTCCTTATGACGCCTAGGTCGTGTCAACGCAGTAAGCACGTCGGCACACCGGGAGATAATACCTTTGATAATACCTGAATTTCACCTTCGGACATCTCGTCAAAATTCTAAGTTTCACCCGCACCACCTTGAAGTCCGAAAATCCAAAACAGCGCGATTTTTTAGACATTTTTTGCCTCGCACAAACACTTTGTGGAACCAGCTTTCGCCGGCGGTTTTTCCGAACCGATACGACATGGGATCCTTCAAGAAAAGAGCGTACTCCTTTCTTAAAGGCCGGCAACGTACCTGCAATTCCCCTGGTGTTGCGGATGTCCATGGGCGGTGGCAGTCACTTTCCATCAGTTGAGCCTCGTGCTCGTTTGCCACCTATCTCATAAAAAAAGGGCAATCGAAACCTGACATCGCTCAATTAACGAAATTTGCAGCCTTAATAAAAAAAATAAGCTCAATAAAAATATCCATATAAAACTTAAATTCTATTTAAAGTGTAGCTAAAGAGATTACCAATTGCAATATTAATTTAAATAATTATATTAACAAACATGACTTTGTATTTTTTAAATGTTGCAAAAGAGTAACTACTGCTTTTCTTGCCGGTTCTTCTCGGTAGAATCTACTTTCAGAACCGGTGGTAGCTTCACTTAATTGTTAATTGACGATTCAAAAGTGCTTGTAAAAGCCCACTTGAATTTAGTTTATTTTGATTTTGATTTTGAATCCTAATTATATTTTAGCCCTGATATAACTTGATCATATAGCCCTTGGATTACATGCACTTGTGTTTCAATAAAATCCAGGACATAGAGGGCGTGCGTTATACTATCATCATATAGCAATATTTATCTGCTTAATTTGTGTTTATGAATCAAATCGTGCTCAACGGAAAAAAATATTGTGTTTAATTTAAATTCAATTGTGCCACATCTACCAACAGCGCTCTAAATCTTCTCCTCAAGGAAGAAGCCTTAGCCCAGGAGAGATATTTAAAGGCAGTGTCTTTACTTCTTTAATTTTTACTTTAAACATCATACATTTATTAAATAAACCATACGCATATCATCTGCTAGATATATATAGACTATAACAAAAAATACTTTAATTACTTTTATATATATTTAGACGACCTCAGTGGTCGAGTAGTGTGTACACCGGTTTTCATGGGTACGCTACTCCGAGGACCCGGGTTCGTTTTCTGGCCGAGTCGATGTAGAAAATTCATTAGTTTTCTATGTTGTCTTGGGTCTGTGTATTTGTGGTACCGTCGTTACCGATTTTCCAAAACACAAGTGCTTTAGCTACTTACTTTTCGGATCAGAGTAATTTATGTGATGGTGTCAAATATTTATAATTTATAATATGAGGACAATTAAACTTTAAAGAGTATAATAATTACCATGTAAAATATAAGCATTTATAATAAAGCTTAGTGTACAACCAACTCAGTCAGGATCGTAGATATTTCCTCGTCTCCAATATTGCCACTTATTGTATTTTGTATTATTTACCCACATTTACGAGCCGTAACTTTCATATTTTTGAGTGAGTCCAAGCTCCTTAAAAATTTATGCTCCTCTTTTCCACGTCAATAATGCGGATTTTTACTGACGGCCGTTAAATGTAACTGTTTCTATTTAATTGAATAAAATAACATTAAATATTTTATTAAAACCTTTTTTTGTGTATCGCTGAATTAAAAAAAAATCTGTCAAACTATTGAAATATTTGTTGGTTAACAATATAATGTAATCATTGTTTTATTGTATTTGCTTTATGAATTTACTAACAGTATATATATGGTTACATACTCTTTAAGAGGAAAAAATTCACGTCATTCAACGTCTTATCATCACTATACATATCGTAATAAACTTGGGGAATGGTTTTGTTACACTTATAATGACTAATTAATACTTAATGTTGACATTGAGTAAAATATTTTCATGATATATTTAACTTTTTCGACTTCAGAGTAATATACGTACCGGATTTAAGTTGAAAATTAATATAATGAAAGAAACAACTTCAGTACCGTTATAATGAGCTGAGATGGCCCAGTGGTTAGAACGCGTGCATCTTACCGATGATTTCGGGTTCAAGCCCAGGCAAGCACCACTGTATATATATGTACTTCATTTGTGTTTATAATTCATCTCGTGCTCGGCGGTAAAGGAAAACATCGTGAAAAAACCTGTATGAGTCTAATTTGATCGAAATTCTGCCACATGTGCATTCCACCAACCCGCATTGGAACAACGTGGTGGAATATGTTCCAAACCCTCTCCTTAATAGAAGAGGAGGCCGTAGCGCAGCAGTGGGAACTTTACAGGCTGTTACTTTACTTTTACTATTATTATTGGTTTTAAAAATATTCTGATATGTTTAATCTCAGTTAGTTATCTTGAGCAGTATCAAAAATAAAATGCAAAGTTTCACCCATACGTATTAGAAAGCGACTAAATATAATATACTGATCACAAAAATCGACTTCCCTATTTAACCGTATAATACATAAGTTGATTTTTTTTGAATTACATTCGAAACACCCTGAGAAATCTTGAACAATTTTCATCACACCATTTATCAACTGCAGTTGTCAATAAACGTCACAATTGAACGTCATTACAAGATTATATGTTTTGACAGACCATTACGTCATTTCAAAAGGTTGGACATTTAACAATCGATCTATTGACTGTCATTGACAGTTGCATTTTACAGTTGACGTCATCTTTATAATGTCTAATGATTTTTAATAGAGTTTGAGTTTAATGATTCTTAACATTGCTTATGTTGAGTATTTAATGATGTTTATTTTATTTAAAAAAAGAATCATAATTTCTGTACTTTTTTGACTGTGAATTGTGTTTTAAAATATTTTTTTTTTTGGTGAAAATTTGACTATTTTTTACAACTAAGGAATTCTTTATTTTAATACTAATTAGTCTTATCGTTGGTTTGACATTTGACAGATCGTATTATTAGTGAAATAATTATCTGCAAACAACATTTATAAATAAAGTGAATAATATTTTATTCTGAATTAGTAACGAGAATGCTACATTTTTTACATAAAGTTTTGTTCATATTTAATTATTGTAAAAAGATTATCATTATTTAAATCAATTAGAAATATATAATTATAAATTTGCGTTAGATATTTTAAGTAAAGTTACATTAAATAAAAACTCGAGTATTAATATTATTTAATTTTTATTACATACCAATTTTGTCTTTTGTAAAACATTTGTAAGTCTTTATCAGCTTGTATATTATAAAGAATTTCCAGAAAACCTGTCGTAATGATTCTTCGTTTCGAATTGTTATTTTTGATTTACTTAGACAAAGTTCCATTCTTATAGCACGCGGTCTGCAACTGAATCTATCTCAAACCAGTAATTAAATTAAAATTAACAGATACATCAAATGATAAAAATACTTAGCCCACATCACGTCAAATATGTCATGTAAATGTCACTGGTGTAGAGATGATCAGATTAAATTACATATTAATTAATTGGCTTTAATTAACTCAACCCGTTCCATGATGATGGGGTACTTCTTGTCCACACGCACGTAAAATGGGTTTATTAATGATGCCATGCGCAATTATGATTGTTTGAAGTGATTAGTTGGAGTATTGGATTTTTCTTTTTTAATTATAATTTATTAATTTAGAGTCACTTTCTTGTATTTACTTTCTTATTAATGGCGACATGTTCCTCACAAATATTTTATCATAGAAACATACTAGTTTTTTAAGTAACACGTTTCAGCTACGGAACTACATTTTAAATGCTTTTCAAAAATAAAAAGACGTTAAAAGATAAATTTAAAAAAATATATATTTATGTTATAAGTTACATAACACTACGTACAAATAAGCCACCTGATGTCATCATACACCAACAAAAAAAACTAATCAATGTGCCATCAATCTTGGGACCTAAGATGTTCAGTCTGTAGTTCCCCTGGCTCATTTAGCCTTCAAACAGAAACACAAAAATATTATGTATGAGTATATGTTGGTATGGGTTGTATCTAGACCCAGACCATAAGCCGTATCACCAAACAAAACAACATATAGTATACCATAGTAACGTAATTGTAGGTATTAAAAAAATATAATAAAAAAAAATTAAGACTTTTCCATACAAGTTACCCATACTGTATATATTCGTGCATCATATTCTATTTTCAAATCCAAATCGCTATATTAACCGTGACGACTACAATGTGACACGGTCTGAGTGACCACAATAAATGTATCTTGGACCATAATGTCCATTAGCAAATGTACAGTTAAAATTTAACCTTTCATATGCTAAGCCGATCACAATGAGCTTTATGACCGGAGAAGATTATTTTATTAGCTCTGTTTACGTAACATTGTTACTATTTTATTCATATTATTATATGTGTACAATAAATATGAGTATCATAAGCCTGATCAATAAGTTGAAATATATCAAAGTAATTATGAGTAAATTTTTTAACACTGGACAAAGATTTTCTAGCTACTTAAGGAAAAAGCTCGAGGCGCTTTACCATGGGTGTTCAATGCATGTAAGTAAATACACTTTTAGTAGATTTTCACCGTCGAGCAAGAGATGAATTAATGCAAGTTAAAGTCATAAAAACTTAGTACTGTACGTGTTTGAACCTTGGACCACATTGGAGCTCTAGTACATATCAGTACAATTATAATTTGGTATTTAAGTGAAAACTTTCATAATCAATATTAATATTATAAATACGAAAGCAACTCTGTCTGTATGTCCATTTCCTCTTACACGCCGAACCCTTGAACTGAATTGGATGAAATTCGATATGAAGCAAGCTTGAATACCAAATGGATATATTATATGCAATTATGTTATGCCTACCTGACAACCAAACCTTAAAATGCAAGAGAAGCTGCTTTAGTATTAGTTACAAATATTTTAAATTCCCAAGCAAAACTCTATGAATTGTTTATTCTTTTAAAATATAAAATCATTCTGGCTTTCATTTTCAACCATGTTACCGTGATTAATGAAGTTTGAACAAAGTCAATTTTAAAATGATTATTTCAACATGTTTCACAATTAATACATATGCAAAATTTATTTTTAGTTTATTCAATTACAAGACCGTAAGTGTTATTTCTTTCACTAATATTTATTTTTGTGATCATATGCATGTGTTTACCAAGATTTTCTACCAGCCATTCTTTGGGAGAGCCCAAAGAATGGCTGGTAGAGAATGTTTTGAGCATTGTTTCCATGCGGTAAATACATATTTCGTGCTGTGCAAAAAAATTGTAGTGTATGTAAATAGTTATCCCTTTCATATCTATTGTAACTAATTTTAACATAATTTTCATTTTATGGAAGCGGTTATGATTGATGAAAATTAAATCAAAAATAAAATATTTTGTTTTTATCACGTGCAATCAAGATGTCATTGTTAACACTAAAATTAGGTGTGACCGGTCTAATCGACCCCAGAATTCACGGACAATGTATTTTAAGGCGATTCTTGTCCGGTTCAAGAGTAAATGCCATAAAATTCGTTCCGCTGTCTAAAGAGGGGTCAAATTTAGAGTTATTTTTGGACACTAAATTGATGTATTTACGTCCCCACTAACAACTGTTTAGACGTCGGTTCTGAATGAAACTTTATTTTTGTCAATATTGTATTGACTTCTGTGTCGAATTTTCAGTCGAATAGTCTCATTATTTAATTATAATTAAACAGAGGATATCTAAGGATTTATATAGAGAATTAAAATAATAATACTACACTAACGATTTAACTCATATTTTTAAAGTTTTCCTTTTTCAAACATTTATAGGTGATAATGAGTAATAGAATTGCACATAAATATTTATATAATACAACGTATTATATCATTAATCAATATAAAAAAGTAGGGAGTGGTCGTTTAATTTTCAAATTATATTTACCGATACATCCATTTAACCGAACACCGCCACAAACGATTAAAAAAACCAAGCAAACAATTAATCAAGTAAAAAGAATCAAAGATATAAATAAATAAGGTACGTGACAATTGGCTGAGAGATAAATGGGAATTCGATGTTATTATTGAAATAGGGACTAGGGTTTTAGGGTTAAGTCAGTAGCAATGACGTTAATACTTCCAACGCTCGAACGATTACGCAAGGGGAGGGAAAAAAACACAATTTTTTTTACGTAAATCGAATTGTGACGCAAGGATATTAGTGGAATTGGAGTGACCGAAGGGAAACAAAATTATTGAGCGCGAACCGTGGAGCGTTTATCAGATTACGATTGTATAGGTTTTTTACGTAAATTTCGTTAACCCGTCACTGCTAGTGTTGATTTAATATTGTTTACTTTATTTTGGAGCTGATATTCATACATTGCTCGTTTTAATAATTTCAAAATTGGAATGTCATTTCAATAGAACGTTCTTTCGAACGTTTTTAAATTAGTATCTCAAATATTTAATATTATGGTGTCAATTGTAAGTGTCAATTTGAAATTAAATTATAAGAATAAAATTCGGAGGGGGCGGCTAGCGTTTCAAATCGGCTAGGTAACAATTCACCGAATTTAAACCTCGTAAAGTTAAATGGAGTGAAATCACGACCCAGAACATGTGTACTTGCTTACAACGACTAATGGATTTAAAATTTATTGTATCACCACCCACTTTATGAATAAAAACTTTATCAATGCAGATAAAAAAGAAATAGTTCCTATTCGAATGGAATAGAGTTCAGATTTTAATAGAATATTTCTGTTGTAATTTATATATAAAAAATGTGCGATTGCATTTTATAAACTATCTCGTATGTCATGTGTGTGTTTTTATTAAAAATACTATTTCTCGTGACATGAAAGAGTTTAATACCTTTTTTGATAACTTTTAATATATAAGAATATATAGAAAATAATAGATAAGAATTTCGAAAAATTACGATATAATTTTTCGAAATTCGAATTCGGATTAACTGAAATCAAGTAATTGTATTATGTGTAGTAAATTGTATAACAGTTATATTTCCTTTTTGAAGTCACTTCGTATCTCAATCTCTCATTCACTCGTTAAATGTGGACAACTGACTTAAATTCTGATATCTTATTCTGCGGTGAGTTTCGAGTTCTTTTGAAACTGATACTACTGATTGAAGATCAATTGATTATTCGAATGATTCTACCTAATTTTAAGTGAAAAGTCATTTTTAAAACATCGACAAGTTTTGTACAGTAGTTCAATTCCAAATTTAAATAAAACATTATATAAACGATATAAATAAAAAAAAATATAATAAAATATATTCAAATGCAACTGTGCAAACATTTTTCTTACGGATAAATTCAAATACGCATCCGAGACATGGGAACCCTTTCTGCCAGTTTCTGCGTCTCGGAAGGCAATCGGCGATATCGTAAAACTTTACGACGGACTTCCGGCGAATTAACGTCAAGTCTTGACGACATATTGCCTCGAAGTATGATCTTCAATTCGTGATTTCCAAAGATGAACCCGTCAAATTGACAAGTACTTTATTATTATATGTTTAACTAGCTATCACGCGTGGGTTTGCTCGAGTGGAATATGAATATATTTCCAAATTTACTTAAAATAGCTTTATGATTGGTATATAAAGACGTCTTACCTCTCTGTTACCAAAAAAATAGTATGTCTTTTCTCAGGCTTAAGACTATTTGTGTACTAAACTTAATTTAAATCGGTCCAGTACTTTTGGCGTGAAAGCGAGATAAACAGAAAGACAGAGTTACTTTCGCATTTGTAATATTAATATGTATTTGACAAGAGTGAGTACACATATGTATTATATTTCATATTATAAAAAAAAAATCATATCGACATTATTTTCGCCTAGCTTATAGTAAAGTAGATCAATATCTAACCCTCTCCTCCGAGGCTGTGATTAATATGGACGTGGAAAAGAAAATATCCTGTGATACCACGTTCGTTAAAACACCATTTATATGTGTCATCAATGTGAGCTAAGCCGTTTAAGCATTGAAAGCTGAGCTCCTCAAACATTTACAAAATAAAATACCTCATTTTTTTGTCGGATTATTATCGAATCCATATTATATTATATTATATTTTCTCGGTCATTATGACTAATTCGATCGATATGACCGACGGAGATTTGGCTTTTATAGTCACTAGCTGACCACACTCTTTAAATACAATTTAATTAATGCGCTATGACAATTTAAAAGGCTTTGAGTTTAAAACAGTATTTATTTACTATTAGCGCCCCACCCGTGCGAAGCTGGTGTAGCTTCTCACGGGTGCATTGCTGATACTAAATATCCTACATATTTTTTCTTGTTTCTTTACTATATTCTTCGTGTATTGTATACAAATACCATCCTATTGAATCAATCTATCTATTAAAAAAAACGCATCAAAATCCGTCACGTAACTTTAAAGATCTAAGCATATGCCATGTCATGTAGAACTGAAAGGAATAACTACTAAACTCCTCTAAACGGATAAACATTAATTGCAATGTAATAACGTCAAAAGATTTGTAACATGGCTATTTAAGAATAATTTTAAATACTACTAAAATAATATCGCTTATAAATTGTCTGATCTATAGTTTGAGGAGCATTGTTCAATTTGTCACAATATATCAGTGCAGTCACATCAACATCACAATGGTCGCAGACGCTGCGTCGAGGTAGTAAATAGAGGTAGAGGAGTTGTAAATTTTTACAACTCTCGCAATTACCGCTGGGAAGGGTTGAATTGATATCGGGCGTCGTATCGAGGAAAATCTATTTAATGCCACCCTTGCTCTTGAAATTGTTACGTATATTTCTATTTTAGTCATGACATGTTCACATTTCGCAAATAATACCCCAAATTCTGTGATTTAAATGACATCAGAAAATCTTGCGTCTTTTTACGAAACTCAACTTTTGTATTCACTTATAAAGCAGAGATCGAACAAATACTACGTAACAGAAGTAAAATACTCGTAAGAACGATGAGAATCGTTATATTCAATTCGACCTTAAAATATTTCATTTTAATCATTTCCCTCATTCCTTTTCATTTTCCTACATTTCGTGGCGATTCTTGCGCCTTAGGAAATATGACTCCAATACTACACATTCATAAATACTAGTATCGCGTGATCACAATTCTTAATTATTTGGTATACGTATCAATAGCCGCAGGGTAACTGTTGTATTAAAAGAATATATTTAAAAACAAATGTTTTTAATTTTCCAAATTTGCATTTCAAATGTAACTCGACATTTAGAAATTGATATGACAATTAAATAGAGGTCATACTGAAACCAATGCACATTTTGAAAGACGAACTGAGAACTTTCAAATAACTTATTGATTGAAAAGATTATTGAAATATAATACAGTACTGTCCATAAATTGTAACGACATCAAACTAGGTCGAACTCAATATTCTTATCAAATCAACACTACATCCAGCAATAGAATCGTAAATTAAACATGCATGCCTTATTAAAACGGTCCAGGATCTGAAACCCCGTGGTGGCGACCATCTCCCAGATAGTAATCCCAACCTGACGTAGTTATGCAAATATTGCAGATATAGTGAACTAGATGAGACTGGAGAATTTAAATTTTCATAACGCTCTTTAGTAGCATCATTTACTGAAACCAATGTTATAATATTTGTTATTGGAGTAACAGGTTTTTTATTACCGATCCTAAGGTTAGCAGTATTAATAGTTTCTTTAGAACTAACAGTAAATAAGTTGACATATTGGATAAGTATACTGTAAGAAAAAATAACCAACCCTTGCATCACCAATGCGCCAAAAACTTGGATGATGAAAATCTTGTACCTTGTGCTTTTAGTTATACTGGTTCACTCACAGCTTAAAACAGATCTAAAAAAAATACTAAGAATTGCTGCTTGGTGGAAGAATATGCGATGAATAGGTGTCTACCAAACGGAATTTTGTACAGCGATGTGCCTTTTCTAAACAATTTCAAAAATGGAATTGTTAATATAACACAATATGTGTTATCGCTTCTAGCAACGAAAATGTTATAACTAAATCATTGTCAATTTCCGAACATAAGCCGAGGTCAATTTCTGTGCGAAGTAATCTGTAATATCATCGGCTCAAACGTTTCATGGTATCCGGCTGTATTGAAGTAGAATAGTTTCTGGTGCGGATTAACTGCGAATGTTACGTGGAACTAACATTTGAGATAATACATATATATTCTGCATATACATATCTATAGCATTTGTAAAGCGTTTAATACTTCGCAAGATTGCATTACAGATTACTTAATTCATCCAGTGTAACCAGAAATCTTTCAGTCAATTGTTTTTATACAATCTCACAGTCTCATTATTAATGAACAGTTTAGTTTTTTGTTTTGTGATCAACATATTTAAACGTCTTCGTGAGAAGGATACCATAGATGGATCTTTATCCATGATTACTGGTTTCATTTGTGTGTGTGTGTGTGCGGGTATTTTGCTTTTGTATTCATTTTTTTTATGCTAGAAACTTGCAAGTGCTGGATTTCTATAACTTTCTAGCTCATCTGTATCCCCAACCTGTATTGACAGTGTGATTATATAAGGACAAAACTAAAAAGAAGTGACCTACGCCTTCGATCTGTAAAAAATGATTAAGTTTTCTTACTACACTAACGTCTTGAGGCATTATTAACAGTCATACCAAATGAAAGAGCCAAAATGGCCCAGTGGTTAGAACGCGTTTATTCTCACCGATAATTGCGGGTTCAAGCCCAGGCACCACTGAATTTTCGTGAACTTAATTTGTGTTTACAATTCATCATGTACTCTGCGGTGAAGGAAAACATCGTGAGGAAACCTGCATGTCACTAATTCTGCCACATGTGCATCCACCAACCCGCATTTGAGCAGCGCGGTTACATATGGTCCAAAACTTCTCCTCAAAAGGAGAGGAGGCCTTTGCCGGATTAGTTTAGGAGGCATTTACTTATCGATGCCATAAAAAATAATAATGGAATATTTATATTCCTACCCAGATGAGTATAGAGCCACCAAGTAAAGTCGTTTCATCTTATTCAATGACTGATTCTAGACAAAAAAAATTATACTATCAAACATATTCAATTTCAATGGACACGTCACACTTGATAGTTCAGAAATTATTCGTGTCCTGAATATTCCCACGTTATTAGACACGTGTTTACTCAATAGTAAGAGGGAAAGGCGTGTCCTCAACAAATATTGTCTTTGAGGACACACTTAAACTTGACTGTTTAAGCGTCGAGTGTCGCGATGAGTGCTCAATTGTGGAATGGAATTGTGAAATTGTTATCAAAGACATTTAAATTATAGTCAGTTGAGATAGGATTGTGATAATATGTATTATTTTGTCTTGTTACGGTTAAATAAACTTTGATAATGGATTTACTGTATTGAGACACAAAACATAGTAAAAAATTCATTTTAAATTTATAAACTTATATTGTGAAAATTTGGATACAGTGTAGTAATAAATGTTTTTTTTTTTCTATGATACACTCTTTGTAATTTATTAAATTGATTAAAACATCTAACATTAATTAAAACCAAGAGTCCACTACAAAGTATTCACAAAAAAAAATTTAATTAATCTTGTAGATATTACACGTTATTGTAATATCTACATTTATTCTCTTACAAAAATCCATTTTACTTCTTTCTTTAAAACAATTCATGTCTGCCCAATTAACAAAAAAATAAAAATAAAAATGTTTTTTTTTTGTGATATTGTCTCGCTAAATATATCCTCCATTAATAATAAATCTATTCATGAAAATAACATAATTTTTTTATACATATTGATCATAGTGTTAGGTACTAAAGACCTTATGGACCTGTAGTGTCATTACAAACACACAAAAACATCCAACAAAACCCATACATCACAGCTTAAGAACACTCGTCGTTCTAACAACTCGCGATTTTCGTCCATAACAATACATTTCTGAAGATTCCCTTGTTAAGTCCATCGGACAATACGAGACCAATAATCTGCTATTAATTATAATTGACATATTTCGTACTTCAACTGCAATTTGTCGATTGTGAAAGGTCGCGTGCCGATGTTTGTTTTGATGTCCAGGGGCCGAATCGACCGGCCGCGCTCATTAGAGGGTTAGATCCGTGCTTGAAAACTTGGTTATACGCATAAGAGGAGAAATACGATAATTGTGGGTTATCGTTATTTCTTTTATTAAGTCGTATTTTTCTTTTATTTTCGTGTTTTTTTTTATGGAATAGGTTGGCGGACGAGTAACTTTACGACGGACGACTGTAAGAAATATTAACTATTCCTTACATCGTCAATGTGCCATCAACCTTGGGAACTAAGATGTTATGTCCCTTGT
This sequence comes from Vanessa cardui, assembly GCF_905220365.1. Taxonomy (NCBI): domain Eukaryota; kingdom Metazoa; phylum Arthropoda; class Insecta; order Lepidoptera; family Nymphalidae; genus Vanessa; species Vanessa cardui. The sequence goes on from NC_061143.1 coordinate 10,272,637, forward strand.
GCCTGTAGTTACACTGGCTCACTCAACGTGTGGCAACGAGCAAAGCCTCCAAATGATTACAATAACACTACAAATATTATAGTAAATTTATTGAATTATGAATGCGACCCTACCACGGATCTAAAGAGATCTTGTCTTGTGCCAATAATAATATTGCCTAACTATTCATTCAAATGAGATTCTGAATTCAAATCGGGTCAAATTGAAAAGCTATGTCGTTTTCCGTCAAGTAAGTTTCAGTAGTAGTTGGAGTTAAATGCCAGTGTGACACTAACGTTCCTGTTTGTTTTTATATTATTAATTTGAGCTGAAAATATCATTCATTCATTCATCTCAGCCGAAGGACGTCCACTGCTGGACATAGGCCTCCCCCAAAGATCACCACAACGACCAGTCTTGTGCAGCCCGCAACCCGTGAGCATCACCAGAATAAAAAATAAATTGTCTAACTTCCATTCACTTCTATCGAAGCGAAAGTGTAGCAGCGACATTAAATAAAAAAATAAAAACATTCAACCGCTAATAAAATCAAATATAAAATATTCTCACAGTCTTTATTTATTGAACATTCAATTGCGTTAATTTACAAATATTAGCGATTAATTTATCAAATAAAGACCACGTGATCGCCTCGAGGTCCAAATGGTAACTGGCAACATTTAAACAATGAATGTAACATTTTGACGTAGCGTAAAAATATAGGGATAAAAGTTTTTTTTACCGTGATCATTCATACAGTTCGAAAACGATTAAAAAATAAATACTTTTTAAATTAATTATAGCTTCTATTCACGGTTTTATCCGAATTATAATTTAGTTCCTTCCACCTTCGTAGGTTGCAGCGAGGTTTAGGTTATTAAACCTTTCTCAAGAAATGAGCCCATACAAGTTTGTTTTTTAATGGGATAGTTAACCCCCGCCAAAACCACACCGTTCAGTTTTATTTTTTAATATAGATAGCCATTAAATGTAAAATTATTATCAATGTGTAATTTCCTCACAAGTGGGCTAAAACCTCCTTTCGTCAGAAACTTACTTGGGTGGAGGCTCGTTGCTGAACATACCTGTGACTAAATTTAATTCAACACACGAAAGTTCCTTGCTATCACCGAATGCTAAATGCGATTTACATACAAAACTATGGCCAATAAAAAAAATTTTTTAACTAAATTAAAAATAATATCACACGGAACCTTGTAGCAATATATAGTTCGTTCTGTATGTATATTGTTCCGTATTTGTATACATTTTGTTATTCATGGTTGAAAAGCCGATGTGGGATGTGGCCTGAGGCGATCAGCGACTGAGTTTGTGGAAGTAAACGATTGGTTTATTTTTATTTTCGAATAAAATTATTCTAATAGAGGGACATAAATTACATGTGTATTTTTAAAAATGGAACATGTTCTTTTTTTTAAATCATTTACGATGTTCTATTTTTGAAATATTCAGTTGTGATATGCTGTGCTGTATGAATAAATATGTATTTTGTTCTCTATGCGTTTCTATACAATATTTGTACGCTTGGGAAGGTTTATGGAAAAATAAAGTCTTTTAATAATAAACGTATTATATACACTAACCTTGTGAAGCTGGGACGGTTACACAAATTCTATTCACATTCAGAGTTTTAGTATAAAACTATATATTATGTACTTCTTAACGCACTGTGTACAAAATTGAGATGTTTCTTGGATATATTTAAAAAAAAATCTAGGTTAAGGTAACTCTTCCACCATTTTTAGCGAAAATCTTTATCGATTTGAAAGACCCAATGACTTTAAATTAAAAAAAAAAAAAAAAAAACTATTTTATGACTGTTTCATTTTTTAAACATTTTGTACTTGTGTTAAGTCACGTGCATTATAATGTTATTTTGTTTTTTTTTTAATAGAATCTAAAGCGTTTATTAATTTGGTCTCCTGCGTAGCAAAATAGCCCAAGGGCGCGTGCGGAGAGCCAAGTAATTGTACGTTATTGTTACAACGTACTCGACATCCCGTGAAGATAATTGGTGAATTAGATGCTTTTATTTTAATAGTTAATTTTAGAAGACAAAATACATTGGTATATTTTAATAGAAATTTTAAATTAATTTAATAAAATTCATAAGTTTGACTAATGTTTATTTAGATGGTCTAATGACTAGCGTAGTCTATCTAATTTGAAAACATTTGGACTGGACACTAATATTTTATTACTAATTCATAATGTTAAATTTTAAATGGTATAGCTGAATGATTGAACATCATTATTTATTACACATAAATAAATTACACATAAATAAATAGTTAGTAAAATAAAAAAAATAAATAAAAACATTAGCAGTGTTATTCTGTTACACACTTCGTATCTCACATGTAAAATTTTAAAAGCCCTCTTTCAGTGATATTCTATTTTGACACTTCATTTAAATATTATACCTTTTGCATTTAATATCGTATATTTATTCGAACATTCCAAAATCAATTCTTATCGCAAGTTTCGAGTTTGTTCACAAAATAGCTACACATCTAAATATAAATATAATTACTAAAAACAGTGAGACAAGTTTGATCGAAATAAAAAAAAAATATATATTCCTGACTCTCCCGGACACTGTACTAAATGAAAGAACAATACATCTAAGGGGAGCGCTCACGCGCGGTGACTGGAGGTCACGTGGCCGACACGTGCCGCGAGATGGCGGTAGTGACGAGACGACTTGGCTCAAAGCTGTGGAGTCGAATGTTAAACTATTTAGATTTTTTTATATTGGACTAGCTGTGCCCGCGACAAAAAATGTTATTGTAGCCTAAGTTACTTCTTATTATATCAGTTATCTACCAGTAAAAGTCCCGTCAAAATCGGTTCAGCCGTTCCAGAGATTAGCCGACACAAACAGACAGACAGATAGACAAACAAAAAAGTGTAATTTTGGTATATGTACCGTGTTTACATATATATTTATTGTGTATACAAACAGACACTTCAATTGTATTATATGTATAGATTAAATAAGCAACTATTATTGTGTCTACATATAACACTTTTATAAAGACTATGTTTTATATTCCATGTGTATACTATTTGCAATAATTTACAAGCAACTACTATCATCGTATTATATTTATCCATTTTTAAAATCAACTTAAAAATATTTTATGCCATTCCTTAAATTAAAATCATAAATGGAACAGCAGTAGGTTTCATTCGTTCATTCATTCATATAAAAAAAATATCGTCTCCATTGCATTCCATATTCAAAAATATACGGATTCCATTTACGAACGTTTGATTCGACACTGATTTTTGTCAAAGGCATAGTAAAACAGTGGACGCTGCGTGCGATTGTTTTCATACAATTTGTTCAGGGTGACGCTCGTGTGTTAAGCTTTATTTGGTTTGATTTGCAACTGACATTGTTGTTTTGTTGTTTTTTACATATAACATTTTGTTGTTCTCGTGTTATCTATTTTGTGATTCGTTCGTGAAGACGCGTGTCATAGTTTTGATAGACTGTCAAATTTACATTATAATAATGACGCGACTTGTTTATATCGTGCGAACGTTCAAATAGATTTGTAATAATTGTTATTTATTTAAAGATAATTATATTGTTATGTAATTTAAGATTCATTTTAGAATAATATTACTGATATACAATAAAATCACATTAGATTAATGAATGAAATTAAATACAATTTCATGATTATCACTTCTTATATTATTGTACTTTTTTATAATGTTATCTGTTTCTATATAGCGACTACGTATAATTGAAGTCGTTTATTAATTTCCTAATACACGTAATATTCAAAATATTTTAGCTGGCTTACTGCTAAGCCGTTTGTCGTTGCATAAAAACATCGAAGATCAAAGGGCGTCTGTAATAAAAATTAAATTAATATTAGTCTCATAATTGAAAGTGCTTTATAAAGATTTTTTACACATAAACCCTTTCTTAAATTTTTGACTGTTAAAAAATATACATATAACAAAAGCTATTGCTTAATCTCTGTTAAAATAAAACGCAAACGCAATTTCTTCAATTGTCAGACCACTCAGACAAAATTCATTAAACTTACCACGCATCGCTTATTCTAAGCCCCACGATCCAATAATTACATATGTTTTAACCGATAGCCACCCTTTCGATATTTGAATATGGTTTTATTTCAATTGACTTAATGGGAATAAACTAATCTTTACAATCGAGAATTATGCATGCAAAAATAGTTCCTATAGTCTAAATATTACGAGTTAAAATGGCATGAATATAAAGTTATTTTAAGGTAGCGAATTTTTTTTTATATTAAATTAATAAATGAATTCGCTTAAAAGAGTAACTTTATTTGTAGTGTGTCATCGCCACTTAGAAGGCCACATGTCGCCTAAAGGGCTTTTCATTTAATTGTTCTATATTCGATAGCATGTTGCTTTTCTCTGTAATTTGACTTCTTGTTAAATCAAAATTAGTGTTTTTTGTGTCTCATTGTTTGAATGTTGGTATTGCAAGTATATTGACGAATTTTGATTGTTATATATTTTATGAATCCAAACTCAAGTCGATTATATATAAATACATTTATTTAACATAATAAGTTCAAGCGGCACAATTCCAAGTTGTACATAGCCCCGTTAAACCTGGATTCTGACCACCGACCGCTCTCTTCTGTTTTTCTTCTTTTTTTCTCCTGTCCTGTCATCCAATTGGTCAGCCGAGCCAGAGTCGGATTTAAAGGTCTGGAGGCCTCCGGGCCACAAATCAGTGGGGGCCCTAGACAAACAACCTAATAATTATATTATCATGAATTAATTACTTTTTTTATTTCAATCAGTAAGCTATGATTTATTTACTTGTATCGGTAACTTTTAAAATATTAAATAATAACATTATTATAATTTGACTATATCTCGGTATTTGTTAACTTGCTGAAAAATGTGGCCCCCACTAATGCGGAGGCCCCAGGGCAGATGCCCCGGTTGCACTCCCCTAAATACGGCCCTGAGCCGAGCTAATTCCGCTTTCTTAACCTGCCAACCACGATGCAGCAGTGTTACCATCAGAATAACATGAATAATAATCATTACACATTTAAGTTGAAGATTTGATGCTCGGTTTTTACCGAAAACAGGATTGCTGGTGTAAGGACAGCTACGTACGTGAAAGGAGTCATTGGAGACGTGAAAGATAACAGTGAATAAAAAAAAAATACATTACACTGTTCTACTAAATACACTCAAAATTTTTTGAGTGTCTGGGTTTGATTAGCAATTTTAAATGCTGCGATCTTCTGATCATACCAGTAATCGCATCATACCCGTGAATTAATTTAATAAAAAATGTGATTTTAAAGTAACTTTATACTGAGGCTATTTAAATTTGTTATTATTAGAATACTAGTTGTCGCTCGCAGTTTTACTCGCGTTTTAGGGGTTTTGTCTTGTGTTAGGCAAAAAAGTAGCCTGTCCTTTCTTGGCATTCAAGTTTGCTTCATACCAAATTTCATCAAAATCGGTTCAGTGGTTTGGTAGTGAAAGACCGACAGACAGTTACTTTCACATTTATAATAGTAGATTAGAACCTTTTTGCACTCACATTTCTTGATTGTAAAGATCTTCTGATCATACAGAGGGTTTAAAACCGAATTCGAAATTTAAACGACCTAAAAATAAAAACAATACAAACCTCGTAAGTACATTAAGACACAACTTAGATGTAGCATCGACAAAATTCGTAAAACCGATCACATCCGAATTAAGTACACTATCCCAAATCATCATCTTCATCTTTATTTCCTATGTGAATATGATCTTTACAAACGTAATAACTTGTCATATCATATGACTTGACAATCTGACACGTCGATTTTCATGCACTTGCTTTCTTTGCTTGAAATTACGCGATAGGGAGCGATTTCTATTGGTTATATAAATCGGCAGTAATCGGTTTTATTGATTTTGGCAATGCTATATCTAAGTTGTGTCGTACTATTATCTATAGTAGAGACCACACCTCGATAATCAAAATCGAATAAATTCCAAATACAAGTTTAAATTTCGAACGGTCGAGTGCTCGGTATTTGTTTTAATGGACATTGGAAAACCGCGAAATGTGCGGACACGGAACAAAACTTAAAATAATTGCTCCGTGGCACGCTTCGACCGTCACCCTGAATACTGGATTTGGTACCCTTGATACTTGCTGAAAAATGTTTAATCAAAAAATCAAAATCAAAATATACTTTATTCAAGTGGGCTTTTACAAGCATCTTTAAATCGTCATTTAACAATTAAGTGAAGCTACCACCCGTTCGGAAAGTAGATTCTACCGAGAAGAACCGGCAAGAAACTCAGTAGTTATTTTTTTTCAACATTTCAAAAAATACAGTCATGTTAGTTAATACAATTATTTAAATTAATATTAATATTAATTCTTTAGATATACTTTTGACTTCGTGTGCTAAGACTATTGTTACTTTGATTGAAGTGGAGGAGACAGCAGCAGTCTTTCTTAAAATTAAAATTTTGCATAATATTTCCTGAGAGTATTTTATTTTGTGAAAGGAAAACAAGACTATATGTGTAATAGATGATTCGGCATTGTTAATTGTTCAGTGAGAACATTTGTAAACAATTTAGTAGTATAGGTGTTAATTTAATTTATTTATTTCAAATTGATTGATAAATTATAAAAAGAAAAAAAAAACATTTTTCATGTTTGACCATATCTTTATTTAATGTACTTTAATATCGGAATGTTGTAAGTCACGCGCTTATCAAATGACTTTTACGGTCTTTTAATTAATCTACATGCTGTGACTACACTCTCTAAGTAGATATCACGCGGTAACCTCTTTGAAGAAAAACATGCGGCAGCTGGTAGCAGAATACTTTCAAAGTCAGACGAACTTATTTATATTATTAAAAATATTATACTTACTTACAATACATAAATAGTATTGACACTCCATGCCATAAAAAATTGATGAAATCGTCGTAGCAATAAAAAAAAGTAATTTTTATTAAAACTTCAAGTATCTAAAGCATCCTAATCCAAGTATAGATAAAGTGGAAAGAGTTAGAGAACGCTGTGAACGTGGATAAGTCATTAACTAATACAAATAAATTAGATTTACGGCAAAAAATCGCCGGATCGCACCCGCGCCGTCCCGTAATACCTCTCCCGGGGCTGATATGGACGATACGATACAGGGTGTTCTTTTTGGAAAACCATTATTATTATAAGTTTATATTACTATAGTATATTAATAATGATAATTATCTCATTATTATTGCATAGTATAAAACAAACCTTACCGCTATCTTACCCTATGTATGTATAGATCTTTAAAATCACGCAACAGATTGTGATGCGGTTTTTTTTTCATAGATATAGTGATTCGAGAGGAAGTTTCTTGTATATAATACATGGACAATATAGTAAAGAAATAATAATTTTAGATGTTTGTAATGTGATGTCGTGAATAAACAAATTCTGTAGTGTATATAGTATCAGTATAGCACTCGTGCGAAGCCGGAGCGTATTGCTATTAATTTTTTTTATGGCATAGCTTTGCGGACAAGCATATGGGCCACCTGATGGTAAGTGGTACCATCACACATAGACAATTACGCTGGAAAAATATTAACTATTCCCTACATCGTCAATGCGCCACCAACCTTGATAACTAAGATGCTATGTCCCTTGTGCCTGTGGTTACACTGGCTCACTAACCCTTCAAACCGGAACACAACAATACTGCGCACTGTTGTGTAGCGGTAGAATATCAGATGAGTGGGTGGTACCTACCCAGGCGGCCTTGCACAAAGCCCTACCACCAAGAATATTCAATAAAATATTTTTTATTAATAATTTTTGCAGGTCTACGATAGACCCAATCGAAATCTATCCACAAGTATAGATTGATGAAAAAGAATATTTTTTTAATTGACAAAATAATTATACCCACATAATTCATATAATCAAAATATTTCGATGTCAAATCCGTAAAATTCAATGACATGAAGATCTACGGGAGGCCATGTTTGACGTTTACAAATTCATTCAGAAAGGGAGTTCCAAATAATAATTTCGTCCAACTAAATAATAAGGAAATGATAATGTTTAGTTTATATTATTTTAATCAAGAGTAGTTTTTGAATATTGCTAAAAATGCCAAACAATTTAGCCTTTCGCCGGCGATTTTTCCGAATCGATACGACATGGGAACCTTCAAGAAAAGAGTGTACTCCTTTCTTAAAGGCCGGCAACGCACCTGCAACCCCCTGGTGTTGCAGAAGTCCATGGGCGGTGGTAGTCACTTTCCATCAGGTGAGCCTCCTGCTAGTTTGCCACCTATCTCTTAAAAAAAATTATGTTTGATATTTATCGACATATTTTTAAAATGTATGAATTGTAAATGAAAAATTTATAGTAAAATTTAATGGGTTACGACCAAACATACACTTACAATATCCACTTCTGATTGAGCAGAAAATATTCTGTAATTAATTATATGATTATAATGAACATATATTGAGTTTTTTATGTTTTTAATGAAGCTTTATGCACTGATAATAGAATAACTATAGTTTTTTTTAAATTAAAAATTTAGTTACCTTTAATTTAAAAATTTCATTTTATAATTCTAGAAAAACTAGTTTCATTATCGTGTCAAGATAAGAATCTAACCAGTAGCTACCGCACAGACAGGCAGATAACATCTTTCCTGCAATCGTATTTCGTTTCAACTGGAGCTCAATTAATATAATAGCATTGCAATCCAAGAACTTAAAAATACCCTCAAGTATGCTATGCAATAAAAATTAAGCACATTTTTTTAAATTAAACTGTCAAAAACAATAAGCCTCATAAAGGTTAATTATCACTTAGGAAATATACATGTAGTACTAGTCACTCGCCCCGACTTTTCTCAGTTATACATGTCTTAGTACAGATTCTATCATACATGATATTTGCGCAAATATAACCATTTGCAAAGTTTATGGAAAAAGGAATATTTTCCCACTGATTTTGCAACATTTTTTAAAGGTACTCTTATTGGCTGTAGCGTGGTCTTGCAAAAACCTTCCTCGAACAGTGGACTATCTAATAGGAAATATTTTTTAATATTGGATCAATAGTTCTTGAGATTAACACGATCAAGCATACCAACAAACGAGCTCTATAGTTTGTTCAATATATTGATATTATAAATGCGAAAGAAACAGTCTGTCTGACTGTCGCTGACCGACCAAACCGCTGAACCGAATTAGATAAAATTTGGTATGAAGCAAGCTTGAAAACCAAGAAAGGACATAGACTTATTTTTTGCTTGACACATGACAACCAAAACCCTTAAACGCTACTAGTCCCTAATTTAAGTAAATAGAAACTCTATTAGTATTTTAAAACACATCTCATATTATATATCTCATACAAAACTTCACGTAAAATTTTAATTAATAACAAAATTTTGAGTGAAAATATTTCAAACAATAACAGAGAGCTATCTAATAATTTTAATCCATTTTCGTACGAACACTGTCAAGCGCTCAACTTAAAACAACATTAGCCATTTCATATTTTCCATTTGAAATCAGTGTGTTTTGTAAACAAAGTTGTGAAAATGTGAAAATGAGATAAAATAGCCTGAAATACGTACGACTAGTTAATTAAACGTCCGTCCGGTAAGGATTCGTATTTGCTACGTTTTCACGTATAGAATAATTGGATAGAATTACAGCGCTAGAGCCTTCGTACACATGCACATGTCTTATTTAATTTCATTCGCTGCATTCTCCGTATTTAGTTTTAATTGAAATAGTAAACCTTTTTTTGTTGAATCTTTTTGGAACGAAAATTGGGATCGTTGAGAATTAAAGATTTAATTTTTTTTTTAATTATTGAATTATTTAAGATTTGGATATATAATTTGAATTCGAAATTTAAATTCTATAATAAAGATGATCTCTAAATTATCACGTAATTAATGAAAAACGAAATGATAATTTGCGTATAACGTTATCTGCTTGTAAAATGCTATCTACATATGAAGGCTTAGAACTTAACTTACACACACAAGCAGAATTTTTATATAGTTTTTTCTATACTGAGCACGAAATAAATTATTAAAAAAAATTAAGCACTTTCTAAACAACATAATACAAGTTCTTTTCACAAATACATTATAATAGAGATTATAATACATTTAATGTTGTTAAATCTTTGATTAAGATTCACGTATCCTAAGCACTAGGCAATCTATGCTCATTTACGGAAACTAACAAAACAATTTGAATAAATATATCTAGTTTAAAAATTATAATTCAATATAAGAATTCATTATTTAATAATTAATATACATTCAACAAAAAATAATAAAAATTAAAATATCTACACAATGAATCACCCTGTGCATAATAACAGTATAGTCCAAGTTCGTTTTCCGCAATCTAATTACACTAAGTGCTTTTCTCTCCTCTTATACTATAAACATTATCGTTTCGGGTCAAGTCATACGCGAAAAACTGCATAAGGCAAGGTTATCATCGGTCTACAAATTTCTTTAGAGAATGTTTTTTTTTAAATAATTCTGCCTTCTTCTTTCAAATGTAAATCTTTTATGTCAGAAAGAGAGAATTCAGTTTTTATAATTAATTGATTTTTCAAAATTTTATTGTAGGATGAGCAAGCCAGTGTAACTTGCTATGTAGTTACACTGCTTCACTCACCTGTAACTGTGCACAAGGGACACAGCATCTTAGATCCCAAAGTTGGTGGTGCATTAGCAATGAAAGGAATGGTTCATATTACTTACAGTGCTATTGTCTATGGGCGGTGGTGACCACTTACCACCAGGTGGCCTATATGCTCGTCCGCCAATCGATAGCATAAAAAAATATTACTTATATATTCCATCCTAAGTAATAAAATATAACTAAAGTTCTTTCAAAATCTGTTTACGTTCCATTCGTTCATAAGATCAGATACATACAGATATATATTTATAATACCATAGATTTTTATTATATGCCAAGACGCTATACGCCTGTGTTAGTACCATCACGAATCAGTCTACTATAAAGGATAGAGGTCAGATAATTTGCACCCGTATGACTGAATAAGGACAGCGTCGTTGGGGTGCGAAAATTATTTTAATTAATACGATGATAAATAGAAAATATCGATAGAACTTTTGAATGGGCACATCTCTTGTGTACAACCTTTGGTGAATTGTGATGTTTAAAAGACACGTTGGTTGAAAGAGAGCAGCCAATTACGTACGACATATTATATGTCATATTTGAAATTTAATAATTTGTTACTTGATGATTAATCGATGATGATAGTCGAGGTAGCTGTCGGCGAACAAATTTGGCATATTTGAATATATATGTTAAATTGATAGATAGACAAAGGGGTAACAAAGGATCAGTGGCTAGAATACGGGGATCGTAACTGCCTTAGCACTTACGTGGATATCTTTCTAATTGATTCTGGCCAAAGCGGCCTCAAACCTACAAGGTCCTACTAACTCATCATCATCATATCAGCCATAAGACGGCCACTGCTGAACATAGGCCTCTTCCAATGATTTTCACTTTGACCGGTGAGTAGCGGCCTGCATTCAATGATACCCTGCGGACTTGACCAGATCGTTGGTCCATCTCGCGGGGGGACGCCCTACGCTGCGCTTGCCGGTACGTGGTCTCCACTCGAGAACTAATTTGCCCCATCGGCCAGCATTCTATTCTGGTTGGTGACTAAACTTCACCACCTAAAGAAGAACAGATATTCGCCCAGCACTGGGACTCTCAATCACCACTTAAATAAATCATGAAGTATTTAATAGTGGATAATAAAATAATCTCACTATTAAACTCCTGTGCGAAATGCTATTTGTAATTAAACGAGGACCCCATAGCGTGACGAGATACAAAAGTAAAAATAATATTGCAACACAGTTTATGAGTAATTGTCGTAAATGATAGTAGGGACAAATATTAATTTGCCTCTATGGTGTATAGTCAACTCATTGTATTGCAGATGTCTAATGGTATTTCAATTATGTGATTATAAGTATATTACCCTCTATATCTATGTCTACATATACGTATATACAAATCTTCTGTACATATGCAATTGATCTCTTCTTAATAATTCGTTTTAAATGTTAAATGTTGAATATTTAACATTTAAAAGCTTAGCTTCACTTTATATAGTTGTTAAATGACGATTCAAAAGTTGTAAAATCGTAAAAGCCCACTAAAATATAGTATTATTTTATTTCACTAACTCTAGTGATATTTTTGTCTGTATTTAAGTCAGATTGTGTGATCGATCGGAAAGTACATTAAATTATTATTTCAAGCGGACAAACTCCGGAGATGAAAGTGAAGAGTTAGTTTATTTGATCGTGTTACTCCCGGAAACTACTAGTCCAGTATGAAGAAAACCTTTTTTGAGATTTATTGAGATACGTGCATACGTTGCGTAAAAACAAAACTAACCGCTTTATTATGATGTGCTTTCGTTTATCTAATTTATATGGAATACATTGACATCGATTTAGCAAAGTTTAGTTTAATTTATAAAAGCAAATAACGACTTTTTTATGTTAATCGTATCTCTATTCGGCTAATTGCGAACTTATATTTCTAGTAACTTAAATATGTAATCCCGTCTTTATATAATCGTCGAGAATCCGATGTCATCGAGTTTTGAAATAGAAGTATAAAAATCATCATCAAAGGCGTTATATTCAATTATCAAAAAACCTTTTTGATTTAAAAATTACAAAAATACTTTATAAATATTACAGTAATTAATTTCATATTAAAATTAATTACATGAAATAGTTATAGTTCATTGTTTTAATTTCGTCCCCAATTCAATTAATTTCAGATGACAGTTGTCACGTGATCGCGTTCAATGCACGTACGTTATTAGAAAATTTGTCGAGTGCAATTATTGTATTAAAAAGATATTTGTACAAAGAGGTACTAATGGTGTTTAGATTAGTTCTGTTATGTGATCGTCATTTGTTTATTGAATCATTTCATTTCAACGAGGACGTGAAATTTAAGTTAATAGTCAACATTTAAAGCAGATGAAACTGTTGACAGTTGTTTATAATATTTTTACCAATGTAACTAAAAATCATCATTAATTTTAATAAATTTACTTCAAGAATATAATATTAAATAATGCCAAAAACTTTATCAAAATTGATAAAGTTATTATGACAAAATAATATAACAATGATGAGCTTGACTGTGTTTTGCGCTCCCGCCAAAATGTTTTTTTTTTTTTTTTAAATCACACTGACAGCTTGACGTAATAACGTTTGGAAAGTTAGACTAATTCTCTTATATTATACATTAAAAGCATTTCCAAAACGCGCTGCGCATTCTAATAAAAGTTTACATCGAAGAATATATTTAAAAAAAAATGTCTTTTCTTTTACTAATACTTTCTGTTCTCTATTATTAATATAGATTGTAAGAAACGTTAAAATGATTTTAAATTTAAATAAAAAAAAATAGAGCCATCGATAGTAGTAAATAAATATGTCACATATAACTAATGGCTCTACGTGATTTTCTAATCACAGCGGTGTTTCAACACAACTTTTAAACTTCGGGTTGCTACTGAGAAATATTGACAAAACCACCGATTTATTTTTATGGGCTCATCCCGAGTTTGTACCCTGGATCTTGTGATATGTAGCCGCCACCATCAAAGAGACCAATGTTCCATATGTTGGTTAGTAAGCTACATAATACACATAAGTTATTAAGCTGCATATACATATATATATATAATACTGTTTCATCTGCTCTCCTAATAACCATTATTAAATGATATTTGAATCTTTATACAGCTCTGAAGAGCTGAGATGGCCCAGCGGTTAGAACGCGTGCATCTTAACTGATGATTGCGCGTTCAGACCCAGGCAAGCACCACTATTTATATGTCCTTAATTTGTGTTTATAATTCATCTCGTGCTCGGCGGTGAAGGAAAACATCGTGAGGAAACCTGCATGTGTCTAATTTCATCGAAATTCTGCCACATGTGCATTCCACCAACCTGCATTGGAACAGCGTGCTGGAATATGTTCCAAACCCTCTCCTTAATGGAAGATGAGGCCCTATCTCAGCAGTGGGAAATGTACAGGCTGTTACTTTACTTCACTTACTTTACTTGAATCTACTTAATTTACAATCAAAAATTTATTTAACACAACGAGGTTCAAAGTTTACTGGACAAAAACAGACTTATAATAATACCCTTGTTCAAGCACCAATTTATCCCATTTCGAGAGATCCACACGTAGAATAAACACAATTAGGTCTCGTCACCAACATTATCAGCCCTGGATTGTTTGTTAAGTAAACCGTTCGTGATCTTTGTTGGACGAGTTCATCGCTGTAATATTTTTATAAGAGAGTGTTTGAAGGTATTAATTTGGATGAACAAAGGATGTTTGCATTGGTCTGTGTTTTTCCAATAAGTCTTGTGATTTATATATCTTGATGTGAATTTTTATTTCTTTTTTCACTTATAATTGAAAACACACTTTTAATTAAACTTTATCGTTATTATTATTTTGGAACTAGCTTCTCGTACCGACTTCGCTTGTCTATAGTACAGATTCTGTCATACATGATTTTGCTTCTATTGGTCATAGCGTGATGTTATCAAAACAAGCACTTTTGAATCGTCATTTTACAATTAAATGAAGCTACCACCGGTTCGGAAAGTAGATTCTACCGAGAAGAACCGGCGAGCAACTCAGTAGTTATTCTTTTTTAACATTTAAATACAATTATTTAAATAAATATCCTATATTGCCTATACCCTATAATTGGGTTATCTAACACTGAAATAATCTTGCAAGTCAGACCATTTCCTCAGATTAAAGCGTTCATCTAAATAAAATGAATCTAACAAACCCTTCAGCTGTATAATATTAGTGTAGTTTGATCGTCATCATCATGAATCATGATTCTTTTTCAATATTTACTTGTATCATTACAATCATCGAAAAATTATATTCGGAGTTATTTTGTATTACAGTATTTATAAAATAGCTGTTTTAATAGTTTGTTTGATTTATTTTTATCAGCCAGTTGTATTATTATAGGTACTATGTTCTGTAATGGTTCCATAACAAAGAAAAAGAATCATCAATATTGTTAAACGAAATAATAATATTTAAAACATGAGCTTCAATAAATCAATTCATATATTGAAACAAAATTCTTCGCCACAATCCACATTACCAAACTAATTGAACAGATGGTCGTGTTTCGAGAAAATTAATCCGAAATACATTTTGATCCCTCTTGAGCGATCGCTATTCACTTGTCACCAGAAACCACTCATGCGCATTGCTTTGAACGTAGAGTGATTCGTGCTTCCAGCGCTTTAAATCATTTGGATTATATTAAAGTAAATAATTTGCACATTTTATTATATTATAATAATTAATTAAATACTGTAAAAATGCAAAATATTATTAAATATGACTAATATTTGGTGACAAATAATAAATAATAACATAGCTGTTTAATTCATATTCCGTTGAAATTCATTTATCTATAACATATTCTAGTTTCAAAAAATTAAATAATTTATTATCTTTTATAATTTTTTTACTACAATAATAAGATAACTTTTATTTTAAAGTAACGAATCGCCCCGACTTCGTAGGGATACAATTATATGACATTACAGTAGAAACATCTTAAATTGTCAGTGTTTCTTTACTACATTGTTTATTTATTATACACAAAAACCTTCTTCTCGAATCACTCTATCTATTAAAATAACACATCAAAATCCGTTGCGTAGTTTTAAAGATTTAACCATACATAGGGACAGAGAAAGCAACTTTATTTTATACTATGTAGTGATAACATTGAAATCGATTTATCTATCACCTTCCTTTTTCAAAAAATTAAATAATTTATTACCTTCTAAATATTTAGCATTTTTATAAGAATAATAACAGCTTTTATTTTAAAAATTACAGCGCTTTACGCTTAATGTTATAAAAGGATAAACTCGAATTTTATCGTAATAAGAGTTTTAGCCGCTCCAAAACACTTCAACAAAGCATTGTTTGATTGACACTTGCGTTTATGGCAAGTGTTAAAATTGTCAGCCAATTTCAATTGAATCACTTTTTTTTAACTCAACAACCCCAATCCTTGTGAGTAGATATTAAGCTACACTTCATCATAAATATGCTAAATTATTAAATAAATATAGTTTTTGTTTATAGCTATTCTGCCACTAACCAGTAATCTATATTAAAATAGTAAAAATGTTAATGTAACTATGTCTAGCTTTCGCTCTTTCTCGACCAAATCAATGAACAGAATTTCATGAAATTTGCTGAGAAGTAAACTTGAACTTCAAGGACGGAAATAAGATACGTTTTTTGCCTAACACATGACAACCAACCCCCTAAAACGAGAGTGAAGCCGTGAGCGACACCTATTAGTTAGTATTTATGCGTTTAGGTTTAAATGGTCAGTGTATTTATAGGCACTTAGGTTTTAGACTTTAAGACTGGTGGTGTTTGGTGAACAAAATAATGATCCTTTACTTTGACTGGCTACTTGAAAAAATCAAAAAGATCAAAATCAAAATAAACTTTATTCAAGTACATAGGCTTTTACAGGCACTTTTGAATCTATCATTTTACAAGATACTATATTAAGTTAAGCAAGAAACTCAGTAGTTACTTTTTTCAGCATTTACGTAACTTTAAGAGTTCTTTGGAATAGTATCTGGTAAATTTCTTTATCAAAATAGCTTTAAGCTGCTATAATATGAGAAAATATTTTAAAAATGTAAAAGGTTACCTAACATCTGCTTGATATAAAACCATGCATGATTTAGTTGTAAGTTTATTACAAATGAAACTACCATAGGTTCTAACTAGATATCAAAACCGATAAGAAAAGCAGCGGTTATTTTGTTGTTAAATATAATTTATTGCTCGTATCTCTTATTTCTATTTGTACTGTATCAATATAAACCATTACAGTACATACTTCCTGTTATCTATATAATTTTGCATACATAAGAATGCTTTCTATTGATTTTCATTTAGATGGACCAATTAGATTTGTGAAATATATTTTTACTATGTATTGAATATTGAAGTTATTTTTAGCATTGGAAGTCAAGTTTAATTTTTAAGGGTTGAATATTTGCGCTTTATGTGGTTATTGTGGCCCAGTGGTTAGAACGCGTGCATCTTAACCGATGATTGCGGGTTCAAACCCAGGCAAGCACCACCATATAGTGGGAAATGTATAGGCTGTTACTTTACTTTTTACTTTATGTGGTTGTGGTAATTTTAGTTGGATTCTAATAAGAATTATATGTTTCTAATCTATATTCAGGTACCCTCTGTAGCAGATTTAATAAAATATTCAAGTTGAAGACGAGTGGATTACAAATTTAACAAGTATTATGGATTTCATGTTATGAGTCAACTGGGTGATGTCGTAAAGGAAATAATATCAAAGATAAGTTAACGTTCAGAACTTATAAATTAAAAAATATATCTAGCTCAGCTAAATATTCGTAGACATGGAATATGTCACAATAACTACTTCGTGTATTACACTGATAATAATAATGAACTAATGGAAAACCGTGAATAGTGCAAAAACGGTGTCTTGACAAAGGAGATTAAGTACTAAATGATTATGAATTAAGGAATAAAATCTTACAATGGCGATCTATAATAAATGTTACCCTAACATACAGACCAGCTTAGGAACCCAGAATTTCACAAGGTTAAGACCAGAATTGAAATGACCTAACACCACCAAATAATAGATAAATCCTTTTGTTCAGCTTTGGCAAATTTAGGGACTTCTTAAATGATTTCGTAAACAGGCAAAGAAAAATATAAAGCTGAATAAATGTTAGATAGAGAACTTCCATTGAGCTGTTCCAAATTCGGAAAGACGATTTTGCTGGTCCAATGTTTAATTTGCGTTTCTGAATCGTTCATTGCTTGTTATAAAAGAAAAACTTGTAAATGATTCTCTGACATAAGAAAAAATAAAACTATTATTATTTCATCAACAAGCACGAATTAATTGGAAGATGAAGTTCTAGTTTTTATTACATGAGGTTATAACCTTATGATATATCTATATCAAATGATCTTTGCCTGAAAGGAGTAAAACTTATAATTGAAATCCTGTTAACTGCACCCCACAGACTGTTAAGATCCGGTTATAACTGGATCGCATGTGAGTCTTCGTTCAACATTGTAGCATCTCAATCAGAGCTGTTTGCTAGTCGTTAAATAACAGCAGTACCTAAAGGAGTATTTCCTTGAACAATATATATACAACCTATAACAACAATATATATAATATAATAAAGTGTAATAAACTCTTTTGAATAAAGATTTTTGACTCTGATTTTGACTAAGAGCTTAAGATAAAGGAATGAATTTGAAAACTGACGAAGGTATTTTTACTCTCTACTTAAATCTTCTTCGAAACATGCTGTTATATTCTACTTTATGTTTTATTTATCCCAATTCAATAGTTTTTTTAATTTAACAAATTACAACAACAGACAACAACAACAGCCTGTAAATTCCCACTGCTGGGCTAACGGCCTCCTCTCCCTTAGAGGAGAAGGTTTTGGAACATATTCCACCACGCTGTTCCAATGCGGGTTGGTGGAATACACATGTGGCAGAATTTCTATGAAATTTGTCACATGCAGGTTTCCTCACGATGTTTTCCTTCACCGCCGAGTACGAGATGAATTTTAAAGACAAATTAAGCACATGAATCAGCGGTGCTTGCCTGGGTTTGAACCCGCAATCATCGGTTAAGATGCACGCGTTCTAACCACTGGGCCATCTCGACTCTTAACTTTCTTACCAAAGCCGACTTAAGACTATTTTTTATATGAACTTGTAAGATAAGAGTAAATCAAAGCATAGCGACATTTAATCCAATTTACACACATTGATAACGTACAAATTGTAATCAGAACTTGGATAATAAATCAAGGAGTTAAACTCATAAATCATATGGATTATCTGTATAAAAAATATTGCGGTTGTTCCCTGAATACGAAAACTAAACAGCGGTTATCGGGACACGCCCTTTGATTTGTGGTCATTTATTTTCTTTACTCTATGGACATTAGAAAGATATGTCGGAAAAAACATTTCATTATACTGCGACATATTGCGATTGCGTTGTATTTTCTAGGATTTGAATTTCTTCTCAAAGGTAAAATGTCTAACATATTTGCTGAAATGAAAGGGTATTCAGAATTTCCATGTTTTGTTAGAGATATTTTTTTGTAGGTTAATTAGGAGTCAGCCGAGTAATAGTCTCCTAAATTGAATAATATAAATCATTATATGCCTTGTGGCGTAAACAAAATTACTTAGGATATACTGTGTTAGTTGAACATTTCCTGACAGAAATTTCTTTTTTCTACAAACTGTATGCAGCTGAGCGCGAGTTTCTGTTTTGCGATATAATAAATTATAAAAACGCGGGACTTCAAATAATTGACAAATACTCACACAGACAAATACTTGTCTGTGTGTGTCTTCACTTGCGTGAGTGCTGCATATGGAGGATATTGCCCATAATCCCCACGCTGGGCAGGCGGGTTGGCGATCGCAGGGCGTAGCTTCTCGCACCGGTGACGCTGCTGCCCGTCACCGGCCAGTGGTATTTACCTACGCCTATTTTATTGATGGCTATACCGCCATCAGTCGGTCGCCAGAGCCTCGTTTGCTGGTCTGCAGGATGCACGGGCAGGTGAGATTGGCTTGGGTCACTAAGGTGTAATTTGTGGCTCCTTACATCCCATTACATGCCGGGAAAATCACAGTGGCGTGCACTTCAGAGGCCTATGTCCAAAAGTGGACAAAAACGGGCTGATGATGTGTGTATTAATAAGTGTAATGCATAAATAAGCTTGTATTCTTACACTATAAAAATACACACATAAATGAACATAACACACACCACTAAGTAATATTTGAATAAACAGAAACTCATATTCAAAAAGAGAATTCAATGAAACAAGCATAATAATTCTTTTATATTACAAGATACAATATCTCCTATCGCTGGGAAGTTGCAACGTAAGATACGATTAAAATCAATGGATGTATGTGGCGACGTCTGTGAGGTATTTCAATTACGATCATTCGTCTTCTTGTTGACTATCCCAACTGACACACAGGTTTAATTAAACGAAGATAACTATGAACATAAATGTTGTGAAAAGATAATGATTTTTTGATTTTTTTTTTTCAATCCACTGTACCTTCTTGGATCAAGGTATTATATAATAAGTTCTTGAATTTCTTATATATTTGCCAATTAAACGCATCATGAAAAAATAGGCAATAAGCAATAAGCAGTATTATTATAAATTAACCAAAAAAAAACGGATTAAAATTCTATGCGATTCAAAAAGTCTTATTCTAAATCATAGGTACCTCTTGCCATTAACAAATTTCTAGTCAATATTTAAATTTTATTTAATTAAAATGAGAATTAACAACATTAAATGCTTAAATATATATATACAAAAATGAACTAAAACTAGTTACTGTATAAATCTTGACCGCGTGGAATGGTGGCAAGAATGCTAGCTATTATATATTATTTAATATTTAAATTAAAATAATCATGTCACTATTGCCCATTAATTGTTTGAATGTTTATACGTATGAACTTATTTGTGATAAAAATACAGTTTTATTTGTATTATTTGTCAGCTGTCATTTTACGCGCCAATTTCTTCATTTTTTAAATCGTTGGTCCTGACACAGATATTAATCAGACAGCCATGTTTATATTAAGTAAGTACAACAATTTACTAATAAATATTTAAAAATTAAATTTAAAAAGTAGTAAATGTTAAAGTTTTTTTTTTAATAAATAATTAAATTTGAAAGTTTGTTTTCGAAAATTGCATACCAACATACAACTAATAACAGGTCTAAACTAAAGGAATAAGGATTATAAACTTTTTAAAAAGAATAATAGCATACACTCACTCACCTATATATTGACGTAACTATAGTCTGACTCATCGCAACACATCGAATAGTGATGTGAAGAAGTCGATATAGTGGTAATTAGATAGATTATTGGAACGTTTTTGTCGATATGTTTTATTTTTGTATATTTGTGTATTTAACTTAGCTATAATATCATCATATCTTAATAAATTAAGTAGTCACAGGTATTGTCTTAAATATTAAACTTTAGGTAATAACTTAAGTGTACGTTAAGTAGCTGTTAAGTAGATAAAAAAGCGCGGAATTATTACATTAATTGTATTAACTAACATGATTTTGTATATTTTAAACGTTGAAAAAGAGTTACTACTGAGTTTCTTGCCGCTTCTTCTAGGTAGAATCTACTTTCCGAACCGGTGGTAGCTTCACTTAATTGTTAAACGACGATTCAAAAGTGCTTGTAAAAGCCCACTTGAATAAAGTTTATTTTGATTGATTGAGCCGGAAGTATGATCCCAAATATGAAACAATATGTAATAAGTTAATTACCTATATATTAATTTTCACTATTACTTAACCTCGGAAAAGTTAAAAAAGATTACACGACCATCTGTGTAAGTACCATAATCTAATTAAAAATGAAAGGGACGTCCAAGTAAAACGTCTTAACTTTCAAGTTACCACTTACGTGCTAACCTAAAGCATTATTATCGTGTTTGTATAGTTGAATAATTATAGCGTGACACAAAAGAAGTGTTTGATGCAGTTCTTAGTTCACAATGTTAAAAATGCATCTGTGTTTGAAATGTTGACATAAGACAAGGCGTTTTAGATACTTGTAATGGATGGTTGCGATTTTTAACCATGGGTTATGTCGTAACGTTGACGTAACATAAGTGTTATTATCCCCTAATAATAGACTGCTTACATTTTTTCCAATTGGAAAATCGGTATTTATATTATAGATTATTTCAAGGCAGTTATTAGATTGCGTTATTCCCATTTATATTTTTTAGTGTAAAAATATATAGATAGGTATTGATGACGTCATTGTTGATTTCAAAATATTATATTAAATTGAAGTGTTAGTTGTTTAAGTGGAATAATTCATTCTAGAAAAAAATACATCCGACTCGTGAAATGAGGAATTACTTAATTCAATAATTAAAATTTATCGTGAAAAATAAATACATAGAAGATATTAAGAAATTATGCAGATTTACATAAACAATCATTTTTTTTCCAATTGTACAAAACTGTCAAACGTAACAAATAGTGATGGATGTAATAAATAATTCATTGTATTATCGATAATGTGGACGACGCTACGATGCCGGTCGGTAAAGGGTGACCGACGTTGTGTCGCCGCGGTAACAGGGGGCGTTACGGTGCTAGGGCTGGCGATGCATAATTATATTAATATTATATTATCGATAAATTTATATAATACCTTGATATATCTTAGACATATAATTTATAAAGTTAATAATTAATTATTGAAATTAAATTTATCGTGTATTATAGATGACAAAATTTAATTCAATAAATCAAAACTGTACGATAACGGCTATATATGGCTATATATATATCTACCATATACAATATTTGCCTAGAGTGTATCTGAGTTCTGTAGTAATATAAAAGCAAAGATGATATAGCATACTTAGACACCTGAAATAAATATATATTTAATTTATTATTCCTTGTATCTCCAATGCGCTACCAACCTTGGGAACTAAGTTATCCTTGTACACTGGCTCATAGCCAGTTTTCAAGAGCACAACATTACAAAATATCGTAGCTTGGTGATAGAATATATGTTGAGTTTTATGCTTGCTTTACATAAAATTAATCAGCTTATTACTATGTAAATTTATAAAAATTCTATTCACTTCCAATGCAGGTTTTTACATATTCAAATGCGATCTTGATTTTTGTTAAACTTATATCAAATAAATATAAAATTAATATTAAAAATCGACAGCCCTATTCATTGTTAGGGTCGGGCGGGGGAAAATATTCGACTTCAATAGAACACTACCACTTACACCTTCTGACCGCGTTATGTATGCGGTTTTAGCCTATATCCTATAGCAATAAGAACCAGAATCGCGCAAACAATCTTGACAGATGACACGATATTAAACGTGGCTGACCGTATTTACTGGAGAAGGGAAGTATCGTACACTGGTAACTCGATGCATTGTAAAAGATTATAACTACATTTCCTTTGTTATTCGAACTTGGATCTAAGTAGGTTATCTTAAGGTTGAATTTCGTTTGTGCTAATTAGTAGTGTTGTATATTTTAGTTTCGATTATTAAATATGTCAGTGTTGAATATCAATGCAGGAGTATCTATCCTGGACTTATTGGGCATAATTTAGAAATTGTTTGCGTAAGACGCGCTGATGACGTGATTATGAAGATTTATCTCGTTGTCATCGTTTGTCAACTCCTGAATAAGTATGTTTGTGTCTTCGCGAATGTCCTATTAGTCTAAGTCAAGTCTGAATGGGTCAGACATTTGGGCAGAATTTGATTTGAAATATTAACAATAGCTTTATTATCCATACATATAATAAAATTGGAGTGTCTGTTTGTAATATTAAAATAGCCCTTTTTAACTCAATGCATATGTATGTAAACACGGTACATATACCAAAATAAGATTTTTTACAATTTTTGTCTGTCTTTCCGTTTGTTCGGGTTAATGTCTGGAACGGCTGGACCGATTTTGACGGGACTTTCACTGGCAGATAAATGATATAATAAGGAGTAACTTAGGCTACAATAATATATATTTTTTGTTAAATTCAAACGCGTACATGGTCGCGGGTACAGCTAGTATTAAATATAATATGACTAGTTTTAGAGTCACTCTTAAGCTATGTGTTTATTTTCGTTTTTTTCTAATTACATGTTACTTTTTTAAATAGTAAAAGTAATTATTGGTTGCATGGATGAGATCGCTATGCAGCGATAAGGTCGCCAAAATTGTACTCTTTTATTAAGACTGTGTCCTTGCTGTGTTTATTTATCTTTTTGTGTGTACAATAAAGTATAAAGTAAAGTAATTTCTGTAAGATTTTTTAACTAACGCCTCATAACACCTTTTGACAATAAATATGGCAAGTTTGTGTAGGACTCCCAGGAAAGCTGAAAGTTTATATCCGATAATAAATTTTACATTTCCGTATCGGTTCTTTACAATTATAATATAATTTACAATAAGCTAGTATGATGTAATTTTTATGTTTCGATATTAGAATACAGAGTAACGTTTTCTAACAATAAAATATTAGGGATAATAATGCGTTAACTATAAACTTATTTATTTTATTTGAAACCATTATGCTTCACATTTTTCAAATATTTAGAATGTCAAATCGCAATAGGTGACGCATTCATCATCATAATATTTAGTGCTTTAAATCTTTAACAATATGTCTTAAGTGAGTATAGTACGACACAAATTAGATGTAGCATCGGAAAATGGAATGGAATGAAAATAAAACCGATTACTGCCGATTGACACAACCAATAGAAATAGCTCCCTATCGCGACATTCGACGCTATTCGTCGCTATAGATTCAAGCGTCAGAGAAAGCAAGTGCATGTAAATCGACGCGTCAAATTGACGAATATATTAGGTAATATGATATTACAAGTTATTACGTTTGTGCAAAGATCATATTCGCATGAGTAATAAATATTGATAATTTGGGATAGTGTACTCAATTCGGATGTGATCGGATTTACGAATTTTGCCGATGTGACATCTATGTTGTGTCGTACTATACATAACTCAGTTATTTTTAACGTGGATAATGAAGATGTATCATTTCATTATAACTGTGACGTAGCTATTAGCAATTAATATATCCTGTGTTTTGGACGATAAATAAAGTATTCTTTTATATATTTCTTATGTATAAGAAAAACTAAGTCCATTATTAGTATATAAAATATCATATTTCATATATATAAGCAAATATTTATTTAATGAGAATAGCTATTACATAAAAAAACGAAGCATTCTTTGGTGTGAGTTGCTGTACAACATAAAAATATTAAATAATAACATATAAAATTGGAAATTATAATTATTAATTAATGTAGTTATAATAATTGACACTTTTGTTATAACTGGCCATGTCATTTAATCAGTGTTATAATTATTATTTAAAAAAAGAACGTTAGGTAATAAATCAGTTCTTATTTTAATTTCGCTTTGAAAAACACCTGTGTTTAAAATTCCCATAGAAATAAAATTTAATCATATAATAAATTAAAACATGTAAGGCCAAGGGCGATCTGATATAATTTTGTTCATGTTATGTCAAAGTTCAAACGAGGGTTCGAATAAATATCCTTCCGTTATTAACTGTTGAATATAACTATGATGTTTTAGAAGCGTACGTACTAATTTCTTAGTCAACAAATTAAACCGATGTTTTAAATTTGATAAGAAGTTGCGCCGTTTAATGGCTTGGCATGAGGTCACCAGCACCCATAGACTTTGTGTAGGAAATATTAACCAATCCGGAAATAAGTGATGCACCAACATTAGGAACAAAAATATTATATCTATTGTGTTTCTAGTAACACTGTCTCATTCGCCTTCAAACCGGAACATAACTTAACTATAGTCTATTCCAGCGGAAATAGGAAAAAAATTAAACAAGACTTATATTTACATATTTGATGTGCTAATAACTCAGCTATATTGTGCACTACTAAGAATTTTTGATGAATATACATTTATTTATAATAACACTCTTGCACCTTTCCACTTATTTCCGCTTTCATTTTATTTGTAAAATTCCGATACTAGTTACGTCGACGCTCAAAACGCTATTTTTTCGTAAATTCATAATAAATATCATATATTAATCATGATCTTGACAAATTGCTGTCAAATGTTGTTTATTATGCTATTTTCCTATAATTACAAGAAAAAAGTATAATTATACTTATTTTGTTGTATATAATATAATGTGATACATATTCGGGCAGCCTTCATATAATCCTACCACCAAGTAAATATAAAGAGCAGAAAATACAAGAAATTTTCTATTATAAATTCTGTAACATTTTTATAAAGGGAAATGAAAATAGATAAGAAATCTAATTATAAATTATTCTGTTAGTTTATTATACTTATCAGCTAGCTGTTCTGGTTAGCGGTGCACGCGATGGTATACACTACCACTATATCACATTATAGGTATATACACGTTGTTATCCTACTACTATTATAAAGGCGAAAGTTTGTATGTATGGATGTTTGTTACTCTTTCACGTTAAAACTACTGAATGGATTTGAATGAAATATAGCTTATACATCAGAATAACACATAGGCTACAATTTTTGAGGTTTCTAATGTGAGGTCGTAAAAAAACACATTTTTTGCGCTTACATTGCAAACGCTGACTGAATCCTACAAGATAGATCAAAACAATGTACTACAGTATTGTACAACTTAAAAAGGTCTACAAAAAAGTCCATATGTTTATCTCTTAGGAATAACCCACAATAACCATTTTTTATCCTTTACTTTGTACGAGAAATAATGATTTATTTACGAAGCGATTTTAAGCGATTACTAGACTAGACGGGACGAACCTGAAGTCCACGCGAACGAAGTCGCGGGCAAAAGCTAGTATTTCATATATTCATTTTAGTCATCTATAAATGTGAAAGAATTAAATTCATTCTTGTACTAAATGCCTTTAAGTCAAACTTTAATATTATTATAAACATAGTAGATATCTATTTCAAATTAAAACATCCCTAAGTAAGACATACCCTCTGAAATCGTAAATAACCCTGAAATATGTTTTTTTCTAAGTATTAGTCAGCTGTATGTAAGACTCCGTTTATATATTATTTTATAATCCGGTATTATGATCATTGACAGATACTTGGCATGGCGGTTTCGTTTGCATATATTTTTATTGGGTATCCTGTAAAATATTGATTATATAATTAATATATAATCATATATGAAAACCTAAGAAACATAATTTCAACATTCTGAATACACCGAGTCTTTCCATTTGAATTAACCTTTTTTATAATATACTATAATGTTTCATCAAATGAAACACATTTCTCTAATTAAATCTTACGAAACGCTATTATACTTTTTAAATTACGACCAAAGCCAAAAAAAACTTGTATATTATCCAACAATGCTTTAATATAAATAATAAAATAACAATGGAACATGTTATTTATAATCTGTTAGCAAATTGTAAGCAAAGACAAGTACATCACAAAGAGTTGTCTATAGCCTGACCCCTTTTCATTCAATAGTTGAAATGTACATGTGTAATATACTTTATTTATGGTCAATTATGTCCGACGAATGGACTTTCAGAAATATATGGATTATTAGTACCTTTACTGTTTTTCTTTGAATGGGCTTAATATTTAGTTGTCTTGTTCCTTTGTGCCAGTGGAGTCTCTTGTTTCATTTTATTTTATTTTATTTAACATACGTTCTATCGAGAAGTTATAATAGAAACCTAGAGAAGATCGAACGTTGATATATATAAGCATGACGCTTTCTATGTCTTTTCAAAATTTCTTAAGTAGATAAACAACTTTATGAAAAGATTTCAAGAAATGATATAACATAAAATAAAATTTCTTTATAGAACATAACAGAACATAACATGACACAGATCAACCCCAAAATTAATCTTCCAATAAACAACGCCACACTTCTTTCTTCATTTTTTTTAGTAATCGAATACGTCTCCATACCTTTCCGAAGTCTGACAGATGTCAAAAAATTTGTCTCAACAATTCAGCAACATTGTATCAAAAGAACACACATAATGTCCGAAAGAAACCGTGTCTCATTTTATAGTACTCGCACATAAATTGTTTATTTTATGACCTAGAATTAATGTTCTCATTACTGGCTATTCTTTGATTCGTTGGGGTGCTTGCATGTGGGTCAAGGAAGAGTTACGTGTGAATTGAAGGGGTTAGGGGTTCGGCATTGTCATCATAAACGATTATGTCGTCTGAAGACGTTGCTTGTTCTTTATACGGATCAAGTTTAAAAAAATATATGAATATTGAAGTATAAAAATTTTTAAATATTCGAGTTCAAGAATTAACGTTTTAATAAGATAAAATATTTGTTTATATACTATATATCAATTAAAATAATTTGTTAGGACTTTGACCATTCCTGTGAATACTCATCAATACTCAGTGCTTTTGTTTTCTGAGGCTAAGGATGAGTTTATCAGTGTAACTACAGGCATAAGGGTTATAAGTCTTAGTTCCCTATACTGGTGGACTATTAACGATGTAAGGTATGGTTGATAATTCATATAGTACCAATGTATGGCGCTTAACATCAGGTGGCTCATTTTTTGGTGCGCCTAACAACTTTCACAAGTTACATTCCTAAGGTCTATATTTCTATTAAGTACCATCATAATAATAAGCTCAAATTAAACAAAGAAGAAGAATTAATGGAAATATAATATTTATATGATGATATCAACTCGAAACAAGAAGACGATTTTACTCAACATATACTATAAACATATTAAGGCTCGTAGAAAAAAATACCTTATATAATCAAGCAAAAAGGATTCAGATAAAATCTCGATGACAAGGGTTTATCTTTTCGTACAATCTACAATAGTATCAAAAGAAAATAGGAAAAACAACTTAAGACATAACAGAAAATAACGTTATAAGTCGAAGTGGACTCAGGATCATAAGCTTCAAACATAAAAGCAGAAAATGAAATTAACTTTCCTACATCGTTATATAGAAACAGCATTAAAACTGAAACACAATGTACGAAAAGGTTTGAAGAAAGATAAAATCTTGGCACTAGACAATAGTAAACCGGTTCAAAATAATAGAATCTAACGCTTTGAATGCGCTATTACCTTGTTTAATAAACATTGCAACATTGTCGATTATTGCTTATACCGGTTTAAAAACGATTAAACTATCACCTTACGTGGACCCCTCGAAGGTGTTGTGAGTGACAAATGTACAAAACTTAAAACAGACAATGTGATATAAGTATGAGCACATTTTAATGATCTTGGTTTTATAATAGAAGTAGCAGTTACATTTTTAATAGCACAGCAAATGTTCCACTTAATAGTTAAATGTGAAAAGTTTCGATGAGAACGTTTGTTATTAATCTGTCCGGTGCATCGATTTTGCAAGTTGTAAAATATAAAATACACTTATGTCGTTTAAAAATTTGATTAATAGTTGCTTTGCTTGGTTATGTTGCAATAAAACTAAAATTGAAACGATTTAAGCGAGTAACTTCAAGATATCAATATTTTTGAAATTGTTAAATTTAATAAACATTTTTGCCGTAATTTTAATGGCTACACGGATAATTATATTTATCGAGAACTAAAAATAGTTCCATCAGATAAAAATCTTGATAAAATTTTCATCAAAACGATTTAAATGCTTATAAAAAGTTTAACATTTAAATTGAACTCCACAAATATCTCGACCCAGTTTAAAATCATAATACCAACAAAAGGGCATTCGTTACGACCATTAAATATCTTATTTCACACCTCTTAGTAAAGAAGAACAATGATAACACATCATTAGATCCAAAATGGTCAAATAATGACCATGAATAAATAATAAAGAGAGATAAGGATTTCGAACTGGGGTTAGATCAATTGTAACAATGGCACCCTAAAGGTACGCAAGAAGATACCTTGGACCACTTTAATATTAATTATACGTGACGGAATTGTATCACAATATGTCAGTAGATTAATGTGACACGCTATAGATACTTAATAATGTTCAACTGTATTTTAAAATTCTCTAACGTAAATTATATTTCCGTTACGCGTTGTGCATTGTTTTTTTTTGCGTCTATTTAT
Organism: Vanessa cardui; assembly: GCF_905220365.1. Classification (NCBI taxonomy): domain Eukaryota; kingdom Metazoa; phylum Arthropoda; class Insecta; order Lepidoptera; family Nymphalidae; genus Vanessa; species Vanessa cardui. Next base: position 10,302,585 of record NC_061143.1, read on the forward strand.
TTTTGATCCTATTTTTTATATACTCTCATTGAAATAAAACTATGTATTTCATTTACATATTCAAAATGTTCTTTTTTAAATTGTCTAATCGATTTCAGTAATACTTTTACGTCTGTCAGTGATTTACTCGTTTATAACCAAAGTAATATTTTATATCCAAAAGTAATCACGATTTTATTAATAGGTGGCCATTAATCAAACAAACGTCACGTTTCCAAATTCAAAATCATTTGACGTCGAGCATATTTATATTCTTTAAAATCTGAAGATGCATTATACTTTTATAGTACAAAGGCATTCAAGCTACAAATATTTGACAAACCACAAGCGAGATGAATCATCGATACAACAATCTTAATCCTTGAGGTGTATGAACTTACAAAGAGAAAGCACGAACCTCATATCGTTTTAGGGTCGTGACAAAGAACACATGCCACTAGTTCACAGGTCATAATGAATTCAAAATATGCATTGTGAGTGGGTCCTTTTTATCGTTAGAGATTTAAACAATAATACACTGATCTCGATCTCTCGAGTTTAATTTCGTTTACAAAAAATATTGGACAATGAAACTGAACTAAAGCGATGTTGATGATGTCAAGGGTTCGAAAGGCGAGGTGATAACTCCGTAACGCATCATTAATTCGATGATAAGATCCATGAAAATATTGTATGCATTTTTTTTTAAAACAATGTCACATGTGGGAATGCTTTTACAACGAAGATATATTTTAATTATTATTTAGGGAATTTGTATAGTTTTATACGACACTTCAATGTAATGCATTATATTTAATTTCAAAAGTTGACGATGTAAAACCATATCAATTAACAGTCTGCCTACCTAAATTTGATAAATAATAAAACATATACGTACTTATCTTTAGATATATCCTAAGCAACTATTTAATATGACAGAGGCTTTAACAATTTAATATAGAAGTAATCACGTAAGTATTAACGACAACCTTTAAAAAATCTCAACTCATTCGGATGGGTACGTATATGACATTTTAAGAGGTTTCTTTTTTGGCTAACGTCATTCAATTTGACTAAGACATCTATGTAATTAAACGTCATAATTATAAAATTTCGTATTCCCTGCATATACTTTTGTACTTACGTAAATTCAAAGGAATAGTACAGAAAAGGATACATTTTCCAGCACGTGAAGCGTATAAAATATTTGGTCGAAATTATGAACGTTACAAACATTCATGACAAGACACGCTTGTAATTTTTGTGATTAACAAACCGTACTGGACAATAGCACGTCGTACTAACAAATTCATACAACCAGACGAACAATTTAAAAATCCACAAACAAGACAAGCCATAAACGCTTCTATGTCAATAAGATAAGCACCAAAATACAATGCTCCAATTTTAAACTTAGCTTGAGAAGTGCAAAATTTTCTCGTAGATGTTACGTATATTTGTTTCTTCATACGAGGATCGCAATAAGCTTCTGAAAAGAATATTATTTACGACCGAGACAAGGAGGGAGGTAATATTTAGCCAAATAAAAATTTCCTACGTGCTACCGAGACGTCGACATAAATTTCCTGTAGAATACGAGCTAATGGTAACTGTTGGTTGACAAAGAATGCTTTTAGAGATTTCTGCAGCCGTATCTTTTAGCTGATAGATAGTATTGCGATCTTTCGTTATTGTCTGTTTTAGATTTTTATCTTTGAATAGATTCTTTATCTATATAGATATTTCTTAATATTAAACTTATATAGTATCATATATTTGATGTGTGTATATAAAAATATTCAGATTTTTTTTGTAACAAATTCCAATGTTTTACATAATGGTCTAATCAAATCAAATCAAAATAAACTTTATTCAAGTAGGATTTTACAAGCACTCGTCATTTTACAATTAAGTAAGGCTACCACCGGTTCGGAATGTAGATTCTACCGAGAAGAACCGGCAAAAAACTCAGTAGTTACTCTTTTTAAACATTTAAAAAATACAAAGTCGTGTTAGTTAAATACAATTATTTAAATTAATATATCCTGCTTAGAAGTCAACAGGTATTAACTCCACGCTTTTTTATCATCTAAAAAATCTTGTATCGAATAATATGCTTTTTTTACCAATGTATTTTTTACAAACGATTTGAATTTACGAAACGGCAAAGTTAAAAATGTCTGCGGAATTTTATTATAGAAACGGATACCTTGCCCCAAGAAGGATTTATTGTCTAAAAATTATTAATTTGTAGCAATTATTTATTTTAAGTTAGTTTCAAGTCAAGCTTCTTATCGTTAATATTATTAAAGTTAAACATATTCGAGAACATGATAGTCAAATTCTAAAACTAATGTATGAAAGTGTTTTCTATTGTTACGCTAAGCTTGTTAACTATTTAACCGATCGTCTTGAAATTGACTATACATAATATCCAGAGTATAAAGTACCTCCTACACACGTGATAAAGTTACCGTTGGAAAGCTAATATGTTAATAATTAAATAACTATGTTACATAGTCGAAAGTAACATAATATGTAGAATTGATTAAACCGGTAGCGCCGTAATAAAATCTGTCACAGTCGTAGTTAATGCACGTTACCGCACATTTCGAGGGCAACATTGTTACGGCGAAATACCATCGAAAAATTAAATTACTGTTACTCGCTGTAAAAACTAGAAGTGACATAATTTTGTAAAGCTACAGTTCCGTAAAATGACAATGTTAAAAGGCATGTAATAGGTATAATTGAGGAGTCGAGATGGCCCAGTGGTTAGAACGCGTGCATCTTAACCGATGATTGCGGGTTCAAACCCAGGCAAGCACCGCTGATTCATGTGCTTAAATTGTCTTTATAATTCATCTCGTGCTCAGTGGTGAAGGAAAACATCGTGAGGAGGACTGGAAGGAGACAAGACTTACGTACATAGAAAAATTTAATATTTATTACGTTGTCAATGTATGTCGTCAGTGGTGACCATTTACCATCACGTGACCCATTCGCCAATCAGCTTTTATGAATCATTTTTTTATAAAAAAATCATTTTTTTTCTGACGGTCATATAATTATTATATCTAGATCTACTTTCCAAGACAATATTGAAAATATTTTAAAATGTTTATTGTTTATCTCAAACAGGCTCTTCCATAGTACAGTAAGCGTTGTAAATTGCATTGTGCAATAAACTGCGTATAGTCAATAAAGTGTTAATAGGTTCGATGCACCGCTGTGTCACTGATAACCTGACAAATGTATCCATCAAACACAGGTACAGACAGCACAATAATTTATATTTATTTTTAAAATTACATATTAATTCCATGTGCAGTTGATTTGTTAAATTCTCATGTATTAAACTATATTTTGTCTTCTTCTTATGAAAGTGATATCTTTGATGAAAGAAAGGGGAAGGGAGTGTTTCATTAAAATAAGCAAACACAACGAAAATGATAAAATATATTTTTTAAATTAATCTTCAATCGTTTCTAGATCAGTCGCCGTTCGTTTGATTTGTTATTTCATGCTGTGAGTTCAACAAATCGAGTGTAACTCTCACTCAAATAAACATGAATTAATTCATAGAAAATATATATATGTTTGCCTTTATGGGTGCATAATATGTATCTATCTATCTCAATATCTATTTTAAAATAATTCAATATTCTTTTTTAACGTACATTGAGCCAATTTTAATACAGCTATAGAGTATTTCAATAGTAAGTATCAGATAGTATCAGAGGTCGATAAAGAAATAATTTTGGGTAACTCGCAAATAACCATCTTCATCATCATCATCATCAACAGCCCTTTTTCGTCCACTGCTGGACATATGCCTCTCCAATAGCACGCCACTGTGATCGATCTTGGGCTACTTGCATGCTGCGACCGCCAACCCAGCTGTGTCCAGCGTGGCGATTAAGGGCAATACCTCCATGATTTAAGATAACCCCGAATAAACAGACAGACATATAGAAAAGAAATGACCACTTAGAAATAACACAAAAAATGCCATATTAAGGTTTTTTTTTCGTTTTAAGTATACATTAAATACTGTTAGCGAAATATATGTTTAAATATTAGTACTGCAATATAAAATATGAATGTAACGCGTACAAATTAAAAAGTTCTTTGATCGCGTAATAACAAATTTTGACAAAGTGTACTTTAAATTAACTGACCCAACCTAGCCAGTTATCTGTAATCTGCTTCGCTTTACTGCCGTAATAAAATATTATTAGTTGACTTGTGTCGTTAATCCGCTGTGATAGTTCAGTTTAGTTAAGAATACTGACATTGTGACTACAAAATCAGTATTGTTTGATATTTTGTACTAATATTTAAGTAAGGTATATTTTCAAAAGATTCAAAATCGTTTGGTGATTATTTTTGTCGTTTTAATTGACGTTACTTTTATGTACTTGCAGTCATATATATTATGAAGTCAGCATATGTGCAGAAGTAAGTGAAACCTGAGCGAAACTCGATAGTTAATCAACTTAATTATTATATGTCATGAATGAATGGAAATATATGTTAATACTTATTTATTGTAAACCACAAACATAAAATACAATTATCTTAAGATTAAATACAAAAAATAAAATAAAACAAAAAAATATACTAAAAATAAAAAAAAATATTTGATCTGATATACCGCTTATAACTAATAGCTATAGCTAATTAGCCCAATCGGAAAGAATTATTTTTAAAAAAATCATTTACACAAACAGACATTTGATTATAATCATCATATAAAACCAATTTAAATAAGCACGAAGTATTAAGAAACAATTGTGTGTGGTAAATTGTTATTCGTATATTATAGGTACCTTAATGACTTCTTAAATTTGTTGGTTAATACGAGAATAGCGTGGCGATTTTTATTGGTGATGTCTACGACGTTAGTGCACTGCCACGCCCACGGATACATCCATAAAAATGGCTTATAATGGTTCCCAATATGTCCAACATTTGATACAGTGTTGGAACAAACATTTGAAATATATTCTTATAAACTTAAACCTATTTGGAAATTATTTTTGATATTGTTGCTTTTAGTAACTTTTGTAATCATTTATAATAATGAGTACTAACTTATAACATTTTTAATTTGATTTATTTTCAAACCAAGGGTGTTTTTCTCACTTTTATATATAACATAAATTTGTATAAGCAATATAATAAATATTTTATTTTATTTCACATTGGACAAACATTTGATCCAATATTTGTCATTGGCGTATGTTAAGTAGCGAGGGAAAGCGGTAATCAAGCGTTTTCATCGCACTTTGATCGTCTGATATTATATAAATTACTTCGTCTATCTTTCATTGTTTCACAATATAGCAGACACGTGTCCATTAAGGGTGCGGTTATAATAAAGCCTTAATGGCTAAAGATAGCAAATCACGCAAAAACTTACTTTAAATTTATATAACATTATCAAGAATTGTATGTATATTATATTACGATATGACGCCCGTAGTTGTCGCCCGACAGCTTGCTTTTAATGAGTTGGTTGTCACGTGTTGGGCAAAAAAGTAGCCTATGTCCTTTCCTGGAGTTCAAGTTTGCTTCATATCAAATTTTATCAAATTCGGTTCAGTGGTTTGGTCGTGAAAGAGCGACAGACAGATAGAGTTACTTTCACATTTATAATATTAATAGAGATGTAGGTAATTACTAGGTGATATTATGAGATGAGCGGAAAAGAGGTTTTATAGTGAAGTGAAAAGTAATGTGTATCAAAATTCGTATCCTTAGTCGTTTGTCAAAATTTCACGAGTGGATTATGAAGTGAAATCTTACGAATCGCACTACTGTATCAAGATGTGAGAAATTGTTTTCATCGAATGATTTGACGTAATATTAAATGTATTTGGAAAAACATATTCAAATTATTTATATTTATTCCAATATTTCTTATTTCACCTGATGATTTAAATAAGGAATTGGACTGAAAGCGTATGATAAATAAAGTTGAGATTTAGTAAAAAGCCTATGTTCAGTGATGATTGATGGATTGATTTGATTGATTGGTAGGGTTTTGTGCAAGCCTGGGTAGGTACCACCCACTCATCAGATATTCTATCGCTAAACAACAGTACGCAGTATTGTTGTGTTCCGGTTTGAAGGGTGAGTGAGCCAGTGTAGTTACACTTACCTGTAGTTACAGGCACAAGGGACATAGCATCTTAGATCCAAAATTTGGTGGCGTATTGACTATGTCAGGAATAGTTAATATTTCTTACAGCGTCATTGTCTATGGGTGATGGTGACCACTTATCATCAGGTGGCGCCTATGCTCGCCCGCCAACCTATTCCATAAAATAAGCTTCAATCAATTTAAGCAATTTATTTAACAATAATAAATAAGTAACATTAAATGTATTATTAAAAATATTTTGTTTCAAAATAATAATAATAAGCCTGCATACGATATGAAATCGATAATATTGTCAAACACATTAATAATAATAATATGGCTATATAATTTACAAAAATAAATAGGTGTTAAAAATATATTTGTGATAGAGAATATTCTCTTAGGTATTTGTGTTTTAATAAAACAATGGATTATTATCGTAAAAGCTAACATAACACAATCCAAAAGAGGAAGCAAGTTTAATAAAAGTTATGCGAAGACATTTATCAGACGCAGAAAACATCGCGAGACTTGGAATTCTCTCCTCCAAGTGATCATTTGCATGTCGGAATTTTCTTAAACTTAAACGTTTGCTATAAAATTAATTACTGTCATAAATTGTTATTAATCAATACCAGTTTCAAGTTATGTGACAGTCTGTTAATGTTCTAATTCATGGACTAAGATCTCCTTTCTCTTCTCGTGTTTTAAAATTATTTAGTTTATTCCATCACGTTATTTCAATTGTTAGATACATATAGAAGATTTCCATTCGACACATACAGGTTCCTTTAATTTTCCATCAAAGTTGATTTAAAAAGTATAAAAATATAAAAAAGACCTCTTCAGGTTTTGATGTTTCCTAAATTAAATGCTGCGTCCTTTGAAGGGTGTGTGTTATGTGTGTATTTAAATACTTAGAAAGCCTTGCAAATATTATATTTTCAAGATAAAAGTAAATTAGACATAAATCAAAGTAACCGTGTTTGCCGTTCCTTTGAGCAGCCTTTTCCTTAGGCCTAGCACACACGGCGCAACGCATTTGCAACGAAACTGCGACTTCTAGTTACTTTTGAGTTTCAGCCATAGACTCCTTTGAGAGACCGCACACGACGCAACCTGCATGAAACCAGTTGCATTGAAACCGGCGTGCAGGAAACTCGTGTTTGCGTTTCTTCGGAATTCTCGCCTTTTTCATCAACAAAATGGCTGACGATGATAATCAAAGCATTGAATTTGTGTTAGAAGTAGAAAAATATCCTTGTTTATATAATAAGATATTACCTAGCTACTCTCGGGGCCGGCAGCCACAAACATACGACAGTTGATATTAATATCAATGTAGGGATGTATCCACATAGTTCTTCTTTTACGCCTTCTCCTTTGTCGAAGATATAAATACATAACCATAACTTCTTCATCACTTAAACTAGACATTTCGCAGACTTCTATTCTCTCAGAAAACCGAACTGATTGTGAGACGTGAGGTTGCTGCGTGTGTGGAAATCGATTGAAACGAGTTTCAAACTAATAATTTCAGAAGGGTTTCGTTGCAGTTACGTTGCAGTTGCGTTGCGCCGTGTGTGCTGGGCCTTAGTTTAATCAATAACAGTGGGCATCCAAAATTAAGACCAATTGCAACAACTTAAAAAAAGCAAGTTGTTAGCGAGTAGCCCTAGCCTCCAGTACGGTGTAACGTCACAGGTTATCATAATTAATTATATTACATTATTATACATATTATAATCGGATCTTTTCATTGTTATGTGCTTATAAAATAATTTTTGTTATTATTTGTTTAATAATTTGTTGAACTCTATTTATTATTGTTTCATGTGGCATTAAGACTTTCATATATACAGATATTTCTTTTTTTTTTAAATTGAGGCGTCACTAAAATAATTAATAATATGATACGGGAGATTTGGTGTATTATTATAAATGTGATATCATTTTGTCATCTTAAGCTTCTGAAATACTTCTGCAATAGCTAAGGTTTTTTTACACATTAGCAATTGTGCAACAAAGAACTATAAAGCGAGTCATATCTCAGCCAGTCCCGAGGCGATGACCTATTTTATGTCACGAACTCCAAGTCTCAACTATTAACTTACGAGTTTTTATAACTGTTATAAACATTGAGACGATTTAGTGCTTAACTTTTACAAACTTAACAATCGTATATGTTTGTTATTTACGTAATGTTTCAAACGTAAACACATACAGAATAAATTATGTATTGAAATTTATATGTTTTCTTTGATATTTATGTTTGATAATTTAATAATTAGTACAAAAATGTTTTGTTGATTGTATCTAAGATACGATGGAAAATGTTATTAAATTTAATAATTGTATGAAAAACGTAAACGTATTACATAAAGTAAAAAAAAAATAATAATTCATTGGTATCGATTTCAATAGTAAGCTTCAGAATTTTAGTAAGATTTATATACAAAAAAGAACGTTGTCACATTACTTCTGTTATGATTTGATTGTGTTATTATAATTTATTATAATGTTTAATAAAGTTCACCTAGTACAGATGGTAATACGTTTCTAATTTAGTTGCTTAACAATGTAATATATTATTTAAAAAAAATACAGACGAATTGATAACCTCCTCCTTTTTGAAGTCGGTTGAAAAACTTTCAGTTACGTCTTTCTAGAATATTCATTACTACTTCTATGTATATAATTGGTTACAAAAAATTAAGTGTATTACGATTATTTTAATAATTAACCTTCTTTGAACAATTCGAAATTCAAAAAGAAAAAAAAATGATATTTTTAAAAAGTACACTACAACCGTTTGCTTAAAAGTTCACATTTAATTCTTCAAATAATTAAAACCTTTTTAGTCGTCATAAAATATTAAACTTTCGCTTCGTCGACTCTATAGCTCACCTAGGCTGTATGTTGGGTGTCTGAGTCACATTATGACTCACGTCACACCTGATGACGAACGATGACCTCTAGCATGATGTAGTTTTCATCATTCTTTACTAGTATTACATTCTAATTGTTCAATTTACAGCTGATTATTATTTACGGTCTCCTATAATTGAAGGAGTATGATAGTGTGATAGGAACTTGTGTATCCTTTATACCGTTTTATTTTGAATGTGTAATTAGTGCGTATCCTTTGTTGTGGACTCATAAATAAACAAATAAATAAATAAATAAATAATTTATTCAGAACTTCTCGTTTACTCAATCTAATGTGATAGGCTTTTTTTAATATTATTTACTTTTAAACGGTTTTGTAATGGTCTTCATTTTGCATCTAAATTAATTCAGTAAAGTAACAAATGTCTTTAATAGACGTGTCACTCAATGAAGGATTATATACGTTGTTGATATAAAGCTAAATTATATAATTTTTCAGATTCGATACATTTTGTATTTTATACTTGTCAATCAGTTTTGATGATTCTTTTTTTATTATAAAGAATATACTTCAAGGGTAGTTTGGTGAAAGTTTGGATAGTTTCTGAGCATGGGATCCATGTCAAAGTAAGGGGACGGAAATATTTTATTTTCACTGGTTCAGATTGGTCTTTTAAATAAAAAAAATAATAAATTAAAAATGGTACATTTGATTTCGACTTTGAATTACGTTCCAATGCTACATAGGTTTAGAAACATTGAAGCATTGTAAAGTGAAAATAAAGCCTTAATTTAGTAAAATAATTTTACTTAAACTTATTATGTCAAATATAATTTTACTTTAACTTTATAATTCATCTCGTGCTCAGCAGTGAAGGAAAACATCGTGAGGAAACCTGCATGTGACAAATTTCATAGAAATTCTGTCACATGTGCATTCCACCAACCCGAATTGGAACAGCGTGGTGGAATATGTTCCAAACTTTCTCCTCAAAGGGAGAGGAGGCCTTTAGCCCAGCAGTGGGAATTTACAGGCTGTTGTTGTTGTTGTTGTTATTATGTCAAATAAAATACCCTTTTTTAAATTTAGAATTATAATTATTATTTTATATATACAAATGTAAATTTTGTACAATTTTAATTGAACGAAAATTTGATAAGCGCTCCAGCTGAGTCACGGCTTCTTTCTGTAACAAAGAGAGTAAAGTTAAACTTAATATTATGACATGTTCACTCTTAGTATCTGGAAAGCAAATAACTTGTGCTAAGTTCTTACTAGTTACTATGAAGAAATATTGTTAGAGACTACAGCTTTACTTAGTAACTTAAGTAATTGACGAGACCTACAGTGATACCATCGTTACTTCTGATTTTCATAACTCAAGTTCTTTAGTCACTAGGATCAGAGTAATGCATGTGATGTTTTCCAATATTTATTTATGGATATTATGAATTAACGTGTTTTTATAAGATCCTTAAATGGTTAATCTTTATTATATCCAGAATAAAATTTAATGCTCCCGTTAAAGTTTCACAATAGCCGCTAACATCATTAAAAAAACCTTTTCAAAATCTTTAAGAGACCTCCTATAACTTGATCGTAGCTCATCAGTATCATCTATGTTGTCTCTTAAAAGATTAGTGTGAATCTTTGGATCCATTTGACAACTCTTCAATTAAATTTCTCAAGAATTCTTTGTTTATTTGAATACCTTTTTTTTACCTTTCCTTGTCTTAGTAATTAATCAATTATAAGTACCTTACCAATAGTAAGTTACCTTGATAAATTATGTCGGTAATTCTCAATATAATAAAATGTATCAATATTTTCTTGGTCATAATTATTGTCATGAATCTAAATAAATAAAGGACAACTTTCGGACACAAATACACTCACATACATACGAATATCCTATTAAACAAACTTAATATCCCAAAAATTCTAGATTTTTTAAATTGAATATTAGTAGACACTTTAATGGGCTATCTAATGTTAAACGATCAAGATAGCCCATAGGTTTTGGCGTCGTTTAACCATTTCTTGCAACCAATCACCTATTCACCAATACCAAAGATGTTCTTTGTGTCCACAGTAACTCTTTCCCATGCATATTAAAAATCAGAAAACCATAATACCAAATATTTCTGATTGCTGTTTTAATAATGGATACTTGGGTGCTACACTAATGAGCTGGCATCCTATCACCGCGCAAATCTCATACATTCATTTTCTTTCCTAAGAATAATGTTGAAAAAAAAATTGACAAAATAATAGCATAATAATATTATCCGTCAAAAACAAATATCCATAAAACTCCAAAAGGATTCGTTTGTCAAAAAACATGAAAAAGAGATAATTCAACGTTGCCTCCGGACATATTGGCTCTCGATCGAAACCAGACCTCCAATTGAAAGCAATACCCGAATGTAATTGACATTTTTATCCAGAATAAAACGACTGTTACGTATTCGGGTCACTTTAAAGTTCCGACTGTATGACTCACAAACAAAGCGCCGAAGCACGAACCAAATAAAAAGGTTGAAAATGAAATAACAAGTGACGATTTACCGACTGACCAATTTAAAGATATAAATGACAAAACTAACAAAATTGAACTTTAACACCAAGTATTAAGACATAAAAATGAAAAAGCAAACATTATAAATCAAGTAGAAAAAAGCACTGTGGGTGGTAGTAGAGGTGGAACGTTTGCAAACACTAACCGATTTCACATAATAAAAGAAAAAGAAGGCGATGCCGCTCTAAACAAAGGACTTGAAACTTTAAAAGTTTGAATAGCTCGGGATGCAAGAGTAAGTGACCTTTATATTAAGCACAAAGCATTAAAAGCAGGGAAGTGTCCCGCTGGGTGCGAACAAATCCACATAACGTCTTCACCGCTGACCAGACGATTCTTAAAGGATTTGTTAGGGCTGTCTACTGTTCTGTTGATGGTATTATTGCTTAGACTAAACAAAGGGAAGTGACTTAATTGGTCATACTTTTTGTGTTTCCAAAGTAATTTATAAGGGATATTTTGGCACGATAACGATCGCTTTAAATTTCTTTTATTGTAAAGAATTAGTTGAAAATATTTCTTTCCATTTTTAAATATGTGTTTTTTTAATTTAATGTCTGATATATAAATTTTTATTCGTACGTTTTTATGTAAATGTATTATTATTTAAAATTAAAATATTTGTAACAAAATGATTAACAATATTTTTGTTACATAGGAACGGAATAAACGATAGACGATAGAGATAGAGAGAATCAAATATTTAATTTATTATTATAATAAACGATAGAGAGAATCAAATATTTTGTATACAGAATTAACAGTATAAGCAAATATATCAATCTTATTTGCGTTACAAAATCACTAAATGAATTTGATATGAATTGTGAACAAAATATTTCACACTAGTTGTAACACGCGGGTTGACTCTCGTTTTAAGGATTGATCGTCATATGTTAGGGAAAATAAATATCATAAATTATTAGAAGTTCAAGTTTCCTCAGTACCAAATTTCATCAAATTTGGTTTACTATACACTCGCATTTATATATCTGGTTGTATATTGACAGTTCATAATAAATATTTCTACATGTCCCAACCGAATTCGCAAACAGCGCCAACCTTATTCGAAACACACAATGACCGATATTTATTTCAACTCATTTGCACAACACAATGACTCTTTAAACTTTACCGATTTCTTTAACATCTCTCTTGTAATTTACAGCTCTTACATTGTCGGTTACTATTTTTAAATAGTCAAAAACAACAACCTTAGTAGCACGTTTACCGTTTTTATGGACGTAATTATTTCCTCTCCCATTGTCCAGTATAGAAATGTCGCCAGTTAAACTAATTGTCTCTTTTGAAGTGTGGACAGTAAACAGGAGATCATTGTGTAGGTTACGATCAATGGCTTCTTTAAAAGGATAACCGACAAAATGTAAATGACCATCTGCTAAAATATTTAGTGTTGCATTGAATTCGGAAAATAAGGTTTCAATTTTAGTTGTTGAATTTTTTGGACTATTTAATTTCGAATCTTAATAGATGTGTTGTGGTAACTTAACCATGAACAAAACATAAAAATATCAGATAAATATTTCACAATAACGTATTATTAATATATGATATGATTTAACACGACTAATAGTAGAGGTAAATTGCTCGATCAAAAACAACATATAAATAGATTACTTTAGTTGCTCTGCAATTACTTACTTTATGACACAAGTCTTAGGATCCATAGCTAGCAAATAGTTGTTTAGGCTGTTTTCACAATTACTGTACGCCATTCCAAATCCTAGTCCACCACCAATGAACATAGGCCATCTTCTGTAACCGCGAAGAAAGAATCCTCCCAACATACTGCCAATAAGAAGACCAGTCGCTGGAAAAAAGGAATTTTTTTTTAAAAAATATGTAAAAAAGCAAAAACTAAACTAATTAAATTAATAAAAAAAATTAGACACATCTATTACATGTAATAAAATTGGAGTGTCTGTTTGTAATATTAAAATAGCCCTTTTTTTTCTCAATGCATATGTATGTATACACGGTAAATAAACCAAAAAAACATTTTTTACAATTTTTGTCTGTCTGTCTATCTGTCTGTTTGTTCCAGCTAATCTCTGGAACGGCTGGACCGAATTGACAGCCTCTCACTGCAATATTTTTAATACAATATTTTCTTTTTGTGTTGAATTCAAACGCGTACAAGGTCGCAAGCACAGCTAGTAGGATATAAATTATAAAAAAACACGCTATTATCCTGTGGTATTATACCAATAATGAAGTCTGTGAATCATAAGACTCACTTTTCGAATTAAGCAAGCTCTAGCTCCTTCACCTGAACTGTAGACCACTTTTGTAGGTCTTTTGTTTATTGTTTTAGTATCTGACGACCACGGACCTAATATTTTAAACACTGACTAACAAATTCATGTTCGTATGTTTATCCACATAAAATGTTTCGATTCCTTTTTGCTTGGTTTGATAACTCATTGATCTACTAATTCATTTGACTTGGGTTAACAATCTAGAAGCTAGCATGTTTCCCGTGAATTGTTTTTCATCCAAGAAAAGTAAGAAATTACAGTCCTTGCATAGCATTGGACTTGCACCACAATGCTATGTTTTCCAAATAATTTCTACGTGTTCAACTAATGGATCTCGGTATATTGGTCCATTTAAATCTTACCTATTTTAAGTCCAAAATCCACAAAGCAAGCAGTATATCTCTCATCAAAGTCTCTATTATCTGGCTTAGGCATTTCTAATACACAATGACGTAGAGGAGATACGATGTCTAAAAATAAACATGTCCCTAAAACTGAAGGAAATAATTAAATAGAACTCGTTACAATTATATATTTTAGAATATATAAGAACTAATTTATAACGTATCGATCACAAAACAATTTGTCATTTATACATTTCTGACATTTTCTGTCTTTGAATTCTTATTCCTTTATAATACAAATAAACAAAAAAAGTATCTATATCATGTTTTATTAAAATTTAAAGTAAAGTAACAGCCTGTAAATTTCTCACTGCTGTGATAAGGCCTCCTCTTCCATTAAGGAGAGAGTTTGGAACATATTCCACCACGTTGTTCCAATGCGGGTTGGTGGAACGCACATGTGGCAGAATTACGATGAAATTAGACACATGCAGGTTTCCTCACGATGTTTTCCTTCACCGCCGAGCACGAGATGAATTATAAACACAAATTAGGTACATATATATACAGTGGTGCTTGCCTGGGTTTGAACTCGCAATCATCGGTTAAGATGCACGAGTTATAACCACTGGGCCATCTCAGCTCTTTATTAACATTTAAGTATTCATCTGGACAGGTCAAACCGTATTCTCTACTTAAATAATAATGGGCAAGGTTTTCCCTTATTAATTGTGATATTAACGAATGAAAGCTATGGAATAACTCTCACAATCTTAATGAAACGTCATATAGTTTATGCAGGCTACTGTGACGTACTTTTTATGCGAGGGAAATTATTATTATTATATTTTGAAACGTACTCGAATCCTTGGGAAGGTTATGTGGGATTTCATAGGCCGAGTCTGCGGTTTTCCCATGCTGTATTGCGCTCGTAGCTCAGCAGAGCACTCCTTATAGGTCATCTCGGCTGTCTTGTAGAATTAAACCGTTTGAAATAGGACAAGTGAGGCCCCAGGATCACGCCCTATCTTTTAAGTCCCATGTGTAAGGGCTTTTATAGTCAAAACGGATGCATTGAATGACGTTAGAAGTATAAAAAATAGTGTGGCTTTTAAATTATACAATCACTATTGTGCCTGAACTCTAAGTCGTTACCTACCTAGCTGGTCTCATAATCTTTTGCTAATCTATGTCGTTTATTTTAGTCGTTTATATATCAACGGCACAGCATTGCTTAATTTTCTGGTGTTTTATATTGAATGTTTAAAACTCCAATGGAATTTCTACATCAATATTATGTATTATTTTTATTCTATGACTTATACATTATTGTATTCCCAACTACTTTTTATTCATCAATCGGAATTCAGACAACGCGTTTAGTATAACCAAATCTCTTTGTCTCAAACTATGAGCGCATAAGTTCATAAAATCGAACTTACGAAAATCTTATCGACAATTTATATAGTGCGTAGTATGGCGCTAATTAAGGAGTCAATTGAATTTAGCTCCTACAGATTAAACCAGTAGCTTAAGCAGATTATCTGTCCCGGACATTAATTAATAATATCATTAATTTAGATAATTAATAATTACAATCAATTGGTACGCTCTCTGCATCTAATTAGACTTAAATTGATCAAGTTATAACTTGCATTATTGTCAAAAAATATTTTATATGTTTAGTTAATTATCGATAAGGCCCAATAGATTAGATATGGGTTTCTTAAAATAAAGGTCGCGAGTTCAAAACTTTGGGTTTAAATTTCATATTATGGTCGGATTTGAAGGATAACAATAGAACCCTAACCTACGTACACTTGTAGAATGAAATTAATAAAATGAAATTTTACACTTTTCTATATATAATATTAAAAACAAAATGATAAGATGTCTACTTCCTGCTTAGTGCATAAGTCAATTTAAATATAAAGTTTATAAATAAAAAAATCTAAAACCGGCTTTGATGAAATATAAATATAGTATATTAAAAATATTATTTTTCACAGAGTATGAACCATTATTACTACGAAAAACTTTTGAACAAGAAAAGGACCTAAGTCTAACGGCGGAAAGTTCGACAGCTGTAAAAGATTTCTCAAGAGTGATTTTAAAACGCCTACATTATGAACAGAGCGCTTGAAGTCGATTTCCATCTTGCCTGCCTGCATATTTAAGGCGTCGTGATTTTACCATAAAACTATGAATAAAAGGGTTTTCTTAAATTGTCTGGATTATAATTATTAACTCAATAAATCCTTGGACGTGATAATATCTTATACAGATTTTCAGTATATTTTTTTCTTATGTTTTCTTCCTAAGATTTATAGGATTCTTCTAACTTAAATCTATATAATAAATGGATTTGATGTACTTGTAAAATGTTTGCTTGAATGTGAAATGAAACTTAATATGAATTGATTTTATAGAAACATTAATTCTCAGTTTTTAGGCATTATAAGTAAATATTCCA
Source organism: Vanessa cardui (assembly GCF_905220365.1). Lineage (NCBI taxonomy): Eukaryota > Metazoa > Arthropoda > Insecta > Lepidoptera > Nymphalidae > Vanessa > Vanessa cardui. The sequence goes on from NC_061143.1 coordinate 10,319,276, forward strand.
TACTGAAAATAGGTTCAAAAAGTAAATTAATAAGTATAAATAAGTATAAATTAATACCGATTCCGAATATAATCTTATATTGAGTAATACACATATTTATTGAGGTTTTTGTGATATGAGAATCAAATCATTCTTTATAAATTTTATATGTGTAATAATATGCCAGTTTAAAATCATAATAATATAATGAAATGCCCTCGCGAAACGCAGAAGCTACACAGCGATTACTAATTTGCCACTAGACTCCCTAATTCCACTAACTAAGCAGACGTATGCCAATTTAAACCAAATCGATCTAGACTAAGGTAGTAATAGACAAAGGATTACAAACTGTAGGCCTAATCATAGGGACAGATCATAATTCTATCTGCATGTCTTATCAAAGCGGTTTGATTGACTTTGATTTAGCTTTGGTATACAACACCGTCTGTAAACGAGGTTTGCGTTTATAAACGAACTCATTTTATATTCATATGTTCTTAATATAATTTTTTTTAAATTTTAGTGACCACAGTCATCACATCAATATATTATACCTAATATATTGTTATCTATACTAATATAGAGGTATAATTTGTTTGTTTCAATATTAGGGAAAATCGCCAAAACTAATGAATTAATTCTATTTAGTACTGGTAGTTTCATTTCTATAATAATGAATAATATAGGATATATATCTAGGTTATATATTATATTTTATAACATATCTTTATTAATAATTTAGCCTCTTTTGGAGTCGACTTGAGTATCTGGTTGTTTATGTGTTATAATCAATGCTAATAATATATGCTTCTATTTAGTTTCAATTTAAATATTTCAGTTTTTTTTATTTAAAGTATTTCTTGTGATGGTTGACTTAATGTAATGTATTTAATATATAGTAATATTTTATACTCGAATCGAAAACTAAATTATACAAATATTGGTCTGAAATTTGCAAAAAGCTTACACACATTTCTATGCCAATTTGTATTTGTTTTAGTAACGTGATAACTTTTTTCTGTCCCACCCAACAGCTGATTTTTGACAATTATTAAAAAAAACCATTAATTAAGACAAAACAGGTGTATCAATGTGTGTGTAATCAATGTATTAAAATGTAATATATACAAAGAGAACTAACGGATATATCATACTTACAATACAACCATCCACTGTTAAACATATCTATCTATACTATAGTTTTTTGTTATCATTTATTATCAATAGCGCATTACTCGCTATATATATATTGAATGCGTATTATTCGACAGACGGCATATCAAAAAACCTTCGTTTTAATTTAGCATAATTGGTTTTACGCGACCTCTTATTAAACATTAACTTTCAATTCACGTGTGGTTTAACCCTTTCCGGGCGAGGAATTTTTCATTTGGCGACTCTATTGTAATTAAAAGGGTCGATCTATATTATATTTTTAATTATGTAAAGGTATTTCACCCGAGTAATACCTTAATACAATAAAAAATTACTTAGAGTTTTATTTTTCTACGTTTTTCCTATAGGAAAACGAAGGAAAAAATTTACCAGTTTATAAAATTAGTTCGATACTAATGAATTTGTATTACAGTTCCTATTATTGTGATTAATGTTACAAGTACATGATTACATCAATATGCTTACAATCAAAATTGAAATATAAAAAAATGTATTATATTAAGATTTAAAAATAGAACAAGAGAATTTTACTTTTTAATTCCGTACTTATTATATTTAGCCAATCCAATCCAATAGGTCGTAAAAACAAAAGTAAATATTATTGTTCTTAATTCAAAAACGTAAACGTTTCTAAAACGTCTTAAAGGCCTATGATCTCCCTAATGTCCCAATATTGTTTCTAAGTATTAAAGGACCATTATATAATACGCTAATTGTTAATATGGCTTTAAGCTATTTGCTTCAGTTATCAATACATTAGTCATTTAAGGGATGACCCTTAGGGCGTTTTTAGATTTGCATCATCAAAGGTTGTTTAATTTATTACGACTTTGAAGATGAGTTTCACATTTATTGTAAATAAATATAATTTATTTTAATAGTATTAAATGATTATGCTAATCTTTATTGCAAAATGTAATACGAATTTAGTTGCTATAAAAGGGATGTCGGTTAATATTTTTACCATATAGCTGAGCTTATGATCAGTACTATGACAAATATACCATGCGAACTAAGATGTTATGACCATTGTTTCTGTAGACTCTGCCCCGCTTAAACTTCAATCCGGAACACAAATATTCACAAATTGTACGATTTTATGACAACATCACAAGCACTTTTACTTCTATCACTTCTTCCAAGAAGACGACAAGCTTGAAGTCCAGCGAATATTAGCTGACCTTTAGTAAAAATATAAAATATGAAACGCGTAGATGTATAAAACAATACACATGTAAAAAAGGCAATGTAAGTAGCTAAAGCACTTGTGTTATGGAAATTCAGAAGTATCGACGGTGACACAAACATCCAAGACCATATAGAAAACTAAATTTACATCGACTCGGCCGGGAATCGAATCCAGGACCTCGGAGTGGAAAACCGGCGTACAGATTACTCGACCACAGAGGTCATCGTGCAAACTTATTTCCGTGGTATAATATTATTAATAATAAATGTAACCTCATATTTGGTTGCTTAAATATAACGATGCGGTAGTTACGTTAGAGGAAGTCATTTATCCCAAAACAATAATTAGTTTTGTCACCGCGCCTAACTCATTCGCATTTCAGAGTAGATTTAAACAGAGACGACTGGACATAAACACTGATATTAATCTATAAAAGAAGTTACTAAAAAATCTATAATTTGCGAATAATATTTCTCTGATTTTGATAGATCGTGTTTTTGTTTATGGCAATCATACACATTTATATTTATAAATAAATATCACAATTCTTAACACCATTGATAAACGGAAATGTAAAATAAAATTGGACAAAAAATCTTTTACTGAAAAACAATTAAGAAGGCTTTAAAGATCAAAGATTTATATTGAATAAAATGTATTTACTTTATCTATTATATTTCAAGATATATTTTGCTTAGTATATTGGTTTTAAAAGACGTATAAACCCATAACGTATGTACTGACATTTACGAAAATTAATTGTTAAAATAATATTTGAGTCATGCTATGATATAAATTACAATCATACAAAAATTAAAGAATATAAGAAATTCATAAAAAAACTACTCTAACAGTGATAATAAAAAATGACATGGACACAAAAATACCCATAAACAATTTAATTATTCACTATTTCTCTAAACAAAGGGTTACCTGTACAATAACATACATATATGTTAATATTATCACGTGCTTACAATTATACGGTAGATTTAATTCCACGGTTCTGAAAACGTTATCTCAACAAAGACTTCTAAATTAAGATCTTCGGTAAATGCTCGACGTCACGTGACAAATCGCTCAGGGCGCACAGTGGGTCATTAACGGTGTACGTTGACATAATTTTAAGTGTACGTTATTTTTCTTAAATGAAAACAAATGAAAGGGTATCTATTATTAAATTTGAATAATTCTTGCTCATTTAATGAGATGGCCCAGTGGTTAGAACGCGTGCATCTTAACCGATGATATCGGGTTCATACCAGGCAAGCACCAGTATGTATATATACATATGTATGTACTAAATTTGTGTTTATAATTCATCTCGTGCTCGGCGGTGAAGGAAAACATCGTGGGGAAACCTGCATGTGTCTAATTTCATTGAAATTCTGCCACATATGCATTCCACCAACCCACATCGGAATAGCGTGGTGGATTATGTTCCAAACCCTCTCGTTAATGGGAGAGGAGGCCTTAGCCCAGCAGTGGGAAATTTACAGGCTGCTACTTTAATTTACTTACTTACACTTAATGATACTTTACTGTACTTTTTCGTTATAATTTTTAAGGTACAAATATTATCGAACTTGCAACTAATGAAGAGTTTTTACTTTCGTTTTTATTTTTTTATTAAATTGTCACCATCCACGGACTCATAGTTGCCTGTGCCTTTTTTACATGTAGATTGTTTTATACATTTTGGGGTTTTATATTTCATGTTTTTACTAAAGATTAGCTAATATTCGCTGGACCTCAAGCTTGTCGTCATCTTGGAAGAAGTGATAGTAGCAATAGAAATAGCCTATAAATTTCCCATTGCTGGGCTTAGGCCCTGTCCTTTAGAGGAGAAGGTTACACAGGTTCGTGCATTCATTATGTCTGAATTTCGTGGAAATTATACAAATACAGGTTTCACGATGTTTTCCTTCACCGAACTTGAGATGAATTATAAACACAAATAAAGCAAAAAGCACATGAAAATTCAGTAACGTCGGTTGATATGTTTCATCAGTAACAGCCTGTAAATTCCCACTGCTGGGCTAAAGGCCTCCTCTCCCTTTGAGGAGAAGGATTGAAACGTATTCCACCACGCTGTTCCAATGCTGGTTGGTATGTTTAGCTATTGATAATTAGTAATGTAAACAAACCGAGAGAAGTATCTCCATTCTTAATATAAACTACAATATGAAATTAGTCATGTTGAAATCTTACTATTAATTCTGAAAGAATGTCACGTGATTAATCACTGTGGGAGAGCGAGGTTATTTATAGAAAATATTGCGTTAAGTGTATGGCAGACAGCTCAACGGTATATCGGCTGCCTTATGAAGTAAGAGTCACAGAATCGATGTTGCCCATGGAGCGGTTGCTATGTCTAGCATAAAAAAATAATCTCGGCTTAATTTGAAGGGAATATGGAAAAATCAGTAATTTCTTAAATTTTGCTAAGTCATTTTTAAAGGAATTGTTACTGAAAAGCATCAAGGTATTACTGCATATAGCTAATATAGATATATCCCACTATTTAAGTTTTAGTGGATAGTCCATTGTAACTACGGGTTCACATAACATCGTAGTTCTCAAAGTTGGTGGTGCATTGGTGATATAAGGAATTATTTTATTTCTTACAACAACAACAACAACAGCCTATAAATTCCCACTGTTGGGCTAAAGGCTTCCTCTCCCTTTAAGGAGAAGGTTTGGAACATATTCCACCACGCTGTTCCAATGCGGGTTGGTGGAATGCACATGTGGCAGAATTTCTATGAAATTTGTCACATGCAGGTTTCCTCGCGATGTTTTCCTTCACCACTGAGCGCGAGATGAATTATAAAGACAAATTTAGCACATGAAACAGCGGTGCTTGCCTGGGTTTGAACCCGCAATCATCGGTTAAGATGCACGCGTTCTAACCACTAGGCCATCTCGTTCTTACCGCGCCATTGTCTATTGGCGGACCATTGACCATGAGGTGGCCCGTCCACCTACCGATATCATCTTATAATATTATATAATGTCATATAATATATATCAAACTTCTTTAAGTTGCTATTCTTCATTTCATAACCCAAAATGAAAAATGAACTCAAATTTAACGAATTATAGAACCTGTGATGCTTGCTTAAGATTGACTTGTGATATGTATTGAATTTGTATAATTTATATTACCAATTTCTAAACCTCATATCATGAATACGTTATTTATTAAAAAATAACGTTATTTTAATGTTAAAAATTTCCATCATTGAATAGTTTTTGAAAGAGCATAAACTGTCAATGTAATTAGCGTTATATTTTCAATGAAAAAACTAACTGTACCATAAAGCTACCGTGAGCTTAAGAGCGCTTCATATGAAGTCGTGCATTTCCCTATGAGCTTAATCAGGTCGCGTGGCTTGCTTATTTATATACGTCACTTGACCTCAATTAGAGTATTTCTGTAACTGTGTCACAATTGCACACAATAGAAATACGTTTGCAATGAAGAAGAGATGAAAATAAATTAAAAATACTTGTATCATGTTACACGGTATACGTGTAAGGTTATACCGTCGTCTGGATTTTTGTACTCTCTTAAAGGGTAGGTTATTTTTTCAGTTGTTATTGTTGATACCAAAAATTTTAATTTTTAATATCATCAAGTTTAATTGAGCCAAAAGCCGAGATGGTCGAAAAACGCATGCTTCTTAACCTATGATTACGGGTTCAAATCCAAGCATGCACCAAATTTCATCGTGAGTAAGCCAACATGTGTCTAACTCAATTAAATTCTGCTACATGAGTATCCATCACCATCCTTTGCCATCCGCACAGCGAGTGAATCAGTATTATCTCATACACTTGAGCAGTGTGATATATCCTACGCCATTGGCAATACACGTAATCTAAATCAATCAGAACATGATCATCATCAAGTAAAGAAAGAATTTTACAAACTGATTAACATTTGGCGGTCATTGGTCGTAGGCAATATTTTGCTGGTATATTTTAAATGTTCATTATTGTTAAAAATCAATAACTAAACAATAGCTTGGTGGTAGGGTTTTTTGCAAGCCCGTCTGGGTAGGTACTACCCACTCATCGGTTATTCTACCGCCAAATAACAGTACTAAGTATTATTGTGTTCCGGTTTGAAGGGTAAGTGAGCCAGTGTCATTACATCTTAGTTTACAAGGTTGGTGGCACATTGACGACGTAAGGAATAGTTAATATTTCTTACAGCGTCATTGTCTATGGGTAATGGTGACCACTTATCATCAAGTGGCCTATAAGCTCGTTCGCCTACCTATACCATAAAAAAAACTAAGATAAACTATCAGATGTTCATCCGACTCATGCAGTTTTCCTCACGATTTTTTCCTGCACAAGATCTTAAACATTTTCGGTTACGAATCATGCGTAATATATATGTTTCTCCATATATATCAACTTATATCTGAATTTTTGTCCTAATATATCTCCTTCCCTCTATCCCATACAAAATAACAGCAAAGCCTATATTCACAACGACCTAAAAATTAACGTATTTTTATTGTTTAAACAATGATCGCGTTACGCAATAACCATAGTCATAATCATAACCGCCCAGTGGGCACACTATAATAATTACTGGACAAAATAATAAACGAGATATCGTAAAGGAAACCGCGTGTGAATCGACGACACCTGTGTCGTGGGGAGATTACCATAGAGCTATGTGTTTTAGAGGATTTTTTATTTAAATATATGTGTTATAAAGGCACAGTGATTAAATTTATTATTTCTAGTAGTATGTCTTTCAATATAATCTATTATCTTGTTGAATTTTTAAAATTATGTTTTGAATTTTAATTGATCTTAATTATTATAATTAAGTTTATCATATATAACTTAATTATAATAGTGCGTTAATTTATTATTTGAGTTTAATTTTATTCTACCAGCAATTAGTAATAATAATTGATTTATAGTCCAGTGCAATTTTTTAAGGAGCGTTTGGACTAGTTAAGAAAAGTATAAGAGAAACAGTAGCATCCTGATATTTAATTAATTATGGTTCTTTGGAGTATCGGTAAAGATTAATTATAGTGCCAATATCTATGTGGCTGTTTTGAGTGGTGTGTCTAGTGGGACTTACTAAGAAGCTCATTTGTTTACCATCTTAGTTTAAACGAGATGAAATGCAACGAAATAATTCGTCGCGTTGAATCCCTTAAATATTAGTTAAAGCACCATAATAGATAGTTTCAATCATTACAACTACGAAATATTTCCGTATACAAAAAAAATATATAAAAAAAAACACATCTAAAGTTTCATAGTCCTCGCACAGTGTTCAATAATGAGGCATCACGGACAAAAAATACACAGGAAACACGGCCGAAACGTGACAAACGAAATTTCTTAGCGATTTCTCATTACACCCCTACACACAATAAACCATTTGATTTGTGTAATCAAATGCGGGCATTCAAATTAATTAGTTTGTTACGCACCTGAGCGTTTACACTTTTGTATTACATATCACACCAGTTTAATTTGACCTGCGATCTACAAAACTTTCATACGATTTTACTATTTATTACCTTATTTTAAAGACTATATTGATATATACTGGATGTGTGTTACCAGTTTAAGTAATATCAGTTGCAATATTATCAAATCAATGGCAAATATTTTGAATTAAATTTTCGTTTATTTTGAACTTTATTCAGTTGATTTAGAGGTTCTAAATTTAAAATAAAAAACGGATTTAGTTATTTTACTGATGATACGTTTTGATAGCAATTCATTTTAATTACGCGTTGACAGTGAAATGAGTTTGAATAGAATTTCGAAAGCTAATTGTGTGTTACGATGTTTGAACACAATTGTATTTTTAATGGCGTGTTAGTGATTGTCAGCTAGTAGGTATGTAATTGGTGGGTTTGTCCATAAAACCAATATTGTATATAAAACACGTGCAATCATAATATATATTTATTACCAATGTCACTGCAATTCTGACGGTTAATTTTTATTTATATGTGTAATTAAAATGAAATGGAATTTTAATATAAATAAAAGTTTAATTTTCCAAATTCAAATTATTACTTTTTTTTATTAATTGAGATATATCTCTTCGTAGTAGTACTGTAAATGAGAAAGTAATTCTATCATAAATACGAATGGTACCTTTCCATTTCAAATATTTTTCTTAAATTAAAATAATAGCTTATTGCATTTGCAAAAAGGAACGTCGCTCTTCCTTTTCTCAAATGCAATAACTACACAGATTACGCTACACTAAATTACACAATTATAATATTACATGTCTAGATATCGAAATTCAAAAATCGAATAAGAATTACTTATTATGTTGATTTAAGTATAGGAAATAAATTTAAGAAAGTTAGGGATTCACGACCACTGTGCGAATTCATCATAAACGTCAAAAGGTTACAACTTTTCGCATCACGTTTATACAATGGTTCACAACAACTCTGGGGCTTAATTTTACATCAAGTCAGTTATAAGTCAAGGCTCAGAATCAACCGTTCAATTTGCTCTTATATTTGCATACTCGTAAAATTTACTACTGAATGCATTTCGTTCCCTAATCCCTGAGTCTTGACATACTGTGCACCCTTATAACATATAAATTGAACCTTATTGTGTTATATTTAAAGCTCAAATTACAACAAATCCAGTAACAAATAAAATAGACTATGTTGTAAATCTCATCAGGAATTAGTTTTATGAATTGTTTATTTTGTTTTTTATACCTTGAATTTATTTATATTATAATTTCCCACTATAAAAATCAATGAATATTTTATACATAAATTATTTTAATAATAGAGATAAAATTTTTGTTTATTCATCGGGCTTTTACAGACGCTTATAAAACTAAATTATTATTAAACATTAAATCAAAAACTAATATTATATTACTCTTTATCGTACAAGATTACATTATCGTTAAAACAGCGATCTCTTCCAACCTTAAGATAAAGGAAAGTAAAATAGGAACTACCTTCTTACCTCTCTGTATATAAATACATACTATAGATAATTAAATTACAATATATTTGAAATAATTGAATGGATAAAAACATATTCATTTATAATTAGTCACATTTTCAAAATCATATTAAATTCATTAATGATTAATTATTTAATTATGATGTGCTGATGTGAAAATTACATAGAATAAAACACATATAATAAAATAGGAGTGTCTATTTCTAATACGAATATCCCTTTTTTATTAAATGTATGTATTTATAAACTGTACTGACACCTAAAAAACATCTTTTACAATTTTTGTCTATCTGTCGGTCTGTCTTTCTGTCTGTCTGTTCCGGCAAATCTCCGGACCGATTTTGACGTGACATTCACTGGCAAATAACTGATACAATTAGGAGTAACTTAGGCTACAATAACCTTTTTTTTTGGTAAATTCAAACGCGTACAAGGTCGCGGGCACAGCCAGTTTTATATAAAAAAAAAAACAATGTAAAATGAAACCCGTTTCGTCCTGATAACGATTTTATAAATATCAGAACAAAGCCTCACTTATACATAGTTAGAAATTTGAGCATGCATATGCTAGTTAAGAGGACTCGAAATTACACTCACTCGTAAATCCTCCCCAGATGAATTTCATGCAAATTTTCCGCTGTAAAATCTGAAATGCGTTATTGTCTCCCTGATGAGTCGTCAGATCTAGACCGGGGTTTAATTTTACTGTTCCATTTTAGCCGCAGCGGAAAAAAGAGGATACTTATTACGAGCTCGGAAATACGTCGTCTTTAAACTTTTTTTTTAATTTATGATAGCAAACTTCTCTTTATTTTTATTAAGTGTTGATTCGAGATTTAAAATATAGTTTTTTAAGATTGTGATGTTCTATTTTTAAATAACTAATAATAATAATAATTTTAAATCCATATTCAGTTACTTAACTCATACGTTTAATGAGATTTTGAAAACAAAGACTTCTTGACATGTTATGATCTTGTATCTTACATGATATGTTAAATAAATTTATTTAATTGCTACATTTGAATTATTATTATAGTAATTCAAATGTAGCACTTACAAGACAGCTTATAAGTAAAACGTAATAAGCACAGTGGTTTATCGCATAGCGATAAAAAGTCTCAGGTTAGATCCTGACTTCTTTGGCGATTATCGTCTCCACTCCTGACAAAGCATTAAGCTTAATTGGAATTAGAAAATGGGCATATCTATTATTAATAAAAATATAATAAGAAAGAAACAGTCTTAATTTCTTTTTATTTCGTTTATATGCAATAACATGATTTCCATTTTATCAACAACAGTATTCTTAAGCCGTATATAATACGTCACATCTTAGATGTAGCATCGGCATCAATAAAACCGATTACTGCCGTTTTTACAACCAATAGAAATAGCTCCCTATCGCGCATTCGATGCTATTCGTCGCTATAGATTCTCGCGTCAGTTTAACCCGATAAAGCAAGTGCAAGTGCGACGTGTCAAATTGACGAATATATTAGGTCATATGTTAATATGTTATGACAAGTTATTACGTTTGTGTAAAGATTGATATTGATAATTTGGGATAGCGTACTTAATTCGGATGTGATCGGTTTGCCGATGCTACATCGAAGTTGTGTCGTACTATACATACTCGTATATGTAACTAAAACAAATGAATCCCGCAACTAATCAAGCGTCGTAAAATTAAGGCAACTATAAAACGTGCCTTTAGTCCTCGCGATGATCGTAAACAAGATGAGGGCATTCGTAATCCGCCTAGGAGATGAAACAATTCGATAAATCTTGCAATTTGCTGTCGTAATTCTGTGCAAAAGACTTCGATCATAAAAATCTGGTAATCCTAAATTAGCATCCGCCTACAAGGGATCTTGTCACATCATGTCGCAACAGATTGAGGAGATTTAAACTGGAAACGCGTCAGGACCTTTAATGCAGCGGTAATCTCATACTAAGTTCATATATTTTAAGGGCTGTAAAATCTGCAACAAGTCTTAAGATAAAGGCAAGATAATTTAACAGTTGTCGTTACTAGTTTTTGCTCGCGGTTTTACTCGAGTTTTAGAGATTGGTTGTTTAGTGTTAGGCATAAAGCAATCCTTCCTTTGATTTCAAGCTTGATTCATATCAATCAATAAATGAAGTTCAGTGGTTTGACCTTGAAATAGCAACGAGTAAACAGACACACTTGCTTTTGTATTTTTAATATTTAAATAGTATTGATTGTAATTTAAAAGATTATTTAATTATATTTTATGCCACCAGTTTAAGAGCATAGTACTTACTAAACGACGATCAAATATAATTTTATGAGACTTCATCATGACACGGTATAAAACAAAGTCGCTTACCACTGTTTCTATGTACGCTTAGATCTTACTTACTTACTTAAAATACGCAACTGATTTTGTGCGGTTTTTTTTTAATACATAGGTAGAGTAATTTGAGAGAGAGGTTTTTGTTTATAATAAATGGACAATATAGTAAAGAAACATTGATAAATTTTAGGAGTTTCTAATATGATATCGTAACTAAACAAATTCTATACTATATTTAGTAGTAGTATTTTGGGTAGCTAGTTTTGAAAAAAGAATATTTCGATTGAGAACACGTTATATAATTAAAGCAATGACGCATCATTAAGCTATTTAAAAATAATAACGGTAAATGTACATGATAATTGGGTGAAAAACGGTTTTGCGGTTCTTTAGTTTCACCCTTCGTAAGGTCACGGGTGCTCATAAAATAATCATCAAGTTTTTTGACCGTTTTTGATCATAAAATTCGATCGTGATTATTTTTATTGCGTGATTCGGTTTTATTAACGTAATCATGTGAACATCGTCAGGATGCATCGAAAAAATATTATTTTATTATCTATTAGTATATTTAATATTGATAATCGAATATAAATTGAATTAGTAAACAATCGTACCTGCCTTAATGGACGACTGCGATTTTGTGGTGGAACTTTAGCCGAGATGGCCTAGTGGTTAGAACGCGTGCATTTTAAACAATTATTACGGGTTCAAAGTAGCACCAATGAATTTTCATGTGCTAAATTTGTATTTATAATTCATCTCATGCTCGACGGCGAAGGACAACTTCATGAGGAAACCTGCATCGACGAACGAAATTCTGAGACTTGTGATTCCATCAAACCGCAATGGAGTAGCGTGGTGGAATAAGCTCCTAACCTTCTCCTCAAAGGGAGGGAGGTTTTGCAGGATATTGAGAATTACTGTTGATGTGCTTTAACGTTTTTCATAGTTATTCTTCCACCAAGGAATACTCATCCACTCATCCTAAACGGTGTTGTTATCCAGGAAAACTTCGTGATGTTATGTTCGGGTTGACTTAACTGCCTTGTTCGTCAACAAGTTAATAGACGTTAAGGCCATATATCCCAAAACTCTGTCAACCATTAAAAAATCTTGGAGTTTTCTGTGGAAGATTTCTCAGTTCAAAATCTGAAAGTAGAATATGTGTGAACGTGTAAACCCTTGCTTTGGAAGGAACGTGAAGCCGTTGCCTGAACTCTTTCCACTCTTTACACTTCCACTATCTGTGTGGATTTATCATCGCATTGGATTGTGTGAGCGAGGGAATACTATTGGAGCACCTAAGCGCATTCTTTAGGACTATTATAATTATGTAGTGCGTTATTGCTTAGGTAACTTGGCGGCAGGGCTTTGTGCAAGCCTGCCTAGGTAGTCATTCACTCATCAGATATTATAAACTACAGTACTCAGCTTTGTTGTGTTCTGGTTTGAAAAAAAAAGTGATTTAGCCAGTGGTACAGGCACAACGGACATAACATCTTAGTTCCCAATGTTGGTGGTGCATTTAAGATGTAAGGAATGGGTAAAATTTCTTACAGCGCCATTTTGACCGGTGGTTACCACTTATCATCAGGTGACCCATATGGTCGTTCTCCAAACTATACCCTAAAAAACATACATGGCTGAAATCGGTAAGGATGACATCATCATATAATCATATTAGAGATTGTTTTGGAAAAATCATGGAGTTAGCGTATATATTAAGGGTATAATTGAGAGGGGAGAAATTAATGAGGACGAAACCACGGGGCAGATTTAGTATGTTAGAGTTTCTTTAAATTTTATATTTAATTCGATATCTTGTAATATTAATTGTACCCGTATGATTGCAAGGCCCCAGTCGTTCTTAAAGAAACAAATTTGCCACTTCAATACTGTAACGTTTTAAGTCAACTTATATTGTTACGCAATTTTGACACCTACATCCTGTAAATATTCGAATTATCTCGGTAGATATCGCATAATAAATTCTGAAGTTCCACGATCGATCTAAGTCGAATTTCGGGTAAACGTTAATTGAAATGAATATGACATTTTCACTTCGGTACAATTTCTCTTTTTAATTTCGATTCACACTACATTAAGCATCTAACGCGGAAACCTGTTAGGTAATAAATGATTACATCAAAAACAGCGCCCCAATGCGATACGGTTTAATTAAATTAATTGTTAGCAGTTGCGATATAAATGACGAGCTATGAAATGGAAGGGAAAAAATATTGTAGATTCTGAAAGATAAAAGCAATAATAAAACACTTCCCTTTAAAAGGTACAGCCTTCTTACTACGATAATGTTTTCAATAATATTAACTATCCAAGTTATCATTAACATTTAATTTCAAATAAATTCATACAGGCATTAATAGGATTGCGACAAATACATTAATTAGCCTTAACTGATACTAGTAATTATCCAAAATGAAATTCATGATTACTATGAAACTGTACTAGTTCGAACCAGTTCTTAAGAACGACTACGGTTTTGACGTAATTGAAGGAGTGCATTGCAAAAGAAATTTTTCTTTTTTTTTTTTTTTTTAAGTAGCAAGGTTTTTTTTTTAATACTAGAAATCGCCCTCGGCTACGCTCGCGTATTGGGTGTTAGTTGCCGGTTGATGTTCGGCAAAAAAGGAGCCTATGCCTCTCTTTAGAGTCTAACTTTACTTCATAGCAAATGCATTCAAATTTGGTGCATTGATTTGGCAGTGAAAGAGCAACAGATAGACAGAAAGACACAGTTACCTTTACATTTATATTATTAGTATAGATTAAAACATATTTAAAACGGTTACTAATAAAAAAATGATTGAATATGTAGGTAGTTGAATAAACTACAAATTGTCGTAGCGAGCCCGCACCTAGCCCGCATAGACTCTGCCGGACAGCACACGTGTAGATGCCAATCATGGATACAATTACCCTTCTTATGGGAAGCTTCGTTGTTTATATATTTGTATATAAATTGTATAGATTTTGTTTTTGTTTTATAATGTTTTACATAAACAATGCTATATAGACTACTAGTTGTGGTTCGTTCGCTTATTAAGGGTTTGGTTGTCATGTGTTAGGTAAAAAAGTAGTCTGTGTCCTTCCTAGGAGTTCCAATTTGATTCATACATATTTTAATCAAATTCAGTTCATAGGTTGAATAGTTAAAGAGCAACAGACAGACAGACAGAGCTACTTTCACATTTATAATATTAAGTAGAGATCGAAGCAAATAAAAAAAACATACAAACCGCGACATCAATGAAAAAAACAATGTACAGTCATTTTTTTTTAATTGATGTCGCACACAGATTTAAATTTGGAATTCTGAGTATAAAAAATATCGATATCCACACCAGCCTTATATATTGCTTCGATATAATATGTATACTACACTAAGTGAACAGCAGTCAATCGGAAAATACATTGGTATTTTATAGACGATAAAAAAGAATAATTAATACCTGTTGACATCCAGGTAGGATACATTACATGCATATATTTAACTTATATGACTGTATTTTTTAAATGTTGAAAAAGAGTAACTACTGAGTTTCTTGTCCGTTGTTCTCGGTAGAAACTACTTTCCGAACCGGTGGTAGCTTCACTTAATTGTTAAATGACGATTCAAAAGTGCTTGTGAAAGCCTACTTGAATAAAGTTTATTTTGATTTTGATTTTGGAAGCATTTAATGTATTTAAAATGTTCCTTGAAGAGTAGAGAGCAGCAAGCTCACCTGGCAAAAATATTCTCCCAATAAAGCATTGATTTCAGACAAACAGGTGGCAAGAAGGAAGGAAGATGTCTGTCAATTATTTTTTCTGTGATATCCCATATCCAATATAAAATATACAGAAGAAAAAAAACAAAAGCAACAGCCTGTAACTGCCCCATTGATGGGTTATGTCCTCTTTATTTGAAAAGATTTAGGAAGAGTATATGCTAGCACTTTGCTCAAATGTTTGTCGGTTACCCATGTCCCAGATTTTCAGGTTTATAATGTTATTAACGCTTGATATTATATTATCTGAAGCAAATTTTCTCGCATTGTTATCTTTCTCCGCCAAAAATAATAATTTATAATCACAGCAGCGTATTTGTTTTTGACTAATTATTGACTTAATATAAACTTTTTATTTCCTAAGGTAACAATTATGTGGTTTCCCAATGTTTGTAAAAAATAATTAATCGAAAGTACTAGTACTGTTACAGTACGCAGTATTGTTGTGTTCCGGTTTGAAAGGTGAGTGAGCCAGTGTAACTACAGGCACAAGGGACATAGCATCTTAGTTCCCAAGGTTGGTGGCGCATAGACGATGTAAGGAATGGTTAATATTTCTTACAGCGTCATTGTCTATGGGTGATGGTGACCACTTACCATCAGGTGGCCCATATGCTCGTTCGCCAAACTATTCCATAAAAAAGAAGTAAAAATATATCAACCTAACCAAGCTATATGCAATAAATAATTTCTTATTAAAATTGATTATTTATAGAAGCAGAAAATTTTACAAAAGATAATTGAAAATAATGCCAAGTCCCCAATTATTATACAAGGACGGATGATTGTTCTAATGATCTTAAATATATTTAAACGCGACGCTTAAACTGTAGACATGACATTAGCCAAGAAAAATATCAGAACACAGAATATTTTCACCCTCTGAACAAACAAAATCCTCTGTCAATTCGAGCACGTCAGCATTTGTTCTATCCAAATATATTTCTATACTTTAAAATATATCATTAGCACCCTAATACAACTGCATAAGGCTTACTATTGAATGTATATGTATATTTTTAAATGTATGTAAGTTGTATGTCTTGTGCCGTGTATGAGAAGGTGTCATTTGCATCAATCTACGTCGAATTAAAGAATTCCCGGCGTCTGTTGTTTAAAATGTATTGTAAAGAAAAAATGCCGTCTTCCATTAGTTTATGTTCGGCGCAGAATGCGTTATGTTATTTAAGTATATTTGTACGAAATCAAGTCAGAATATATAATAAAATTGGAGTGTCTGTTTGTAATATTAAAATTAAAGAGCGGACTCTCTACTATATACAGGATACACAGACGAAAATTACATGTTTTCATATTTTTTGTCAGTCGAGCCAAGATGGCGCAATAGTTAGAACCCGTGCATCTTAACCGATGCGGGTTCAAACCCAGGCAAGCACCACTGAAGATTCATGTGCTTCATTTGTGATTATAATTCATCACGTGCTGGGCAAGGTAGATGTTGGAGGTAACTACAGGCACAAGGGGCATAACACCTTAGTTCCCAAGGTTGGTGGCACATTGACGATGTAAGGAATAGTTAGTATTTCTTACAGCGTCATTGTCTATGGGTGATGGTGACCACTTACAATCAGGTGGGCCATATGCTCGTCCGCCAACCTATACCATAAAATAAAAAATAAAAAAAATGATCATTTTCATCAGGGTGTCAAAAAAACAAAAAACATTTTATAAAATATATTAATACAATAAACATATTATAGTCAGCAATCCGCCACGTCTTCGTTCGTTGATTCTGAGTCCAGCAGAGAGCGGAAATTCATAAAAGAGGGGAGGGGAGGGTGAAGAGAGAGATGAACGAAGGATGATCATGCTTATTTCGACCAGATATCTCAAAAAACGTGGATACTACACAATAGGAATTTTTTAAGCAGTTTAACGAAACAAAGCTTTTAGAGTAAGCAAAAGAGATACTCGTGTTCCATTTGACTTTTGTATACTCAATGTTAGTGGAATTAATTTTAGTAAAGTTTTTTTCAGCTAAATTGTTTTCGACGAATTAATATTAGTATAATTGTTTTTAGTCAAATTGTTTTAGTCGAATTGTTTTAGACGAATTGCTAATAGTCGAATTGTTTTTTAGGCGAATTGCTTTAGATGAATTTTCCGCAAATCGGCTTTTAGTGGGTATTCCGGTGTACCGGGCCCAATCGGCGTCTAAGCTGCGGAGTGCTGCGTATCCTCATCACTTCTACATGAGAGATATTTCAGCGAAAAAATGGCTGTGGTCGATTATTTTCAGATCCTAGCAATGACCTAAAAATTACAACCTCTCTTGTAACAGTTACAGATTTTTTTGGATACGTACGTATTTGGATACGTTTTTAATATTATGCATTTAACTTTTTCGATTCATTGATTTATTGGTTACTAAATCATATAAATATAATCTTCTAGACTAGTACAAACTAACTATTAATAAAAACAGGTTAATTAAAAGTCAATGCACCATGCATTGCACGAAAATGCATTATGCTTTTAAGGGAAGGAAAAACATATTCTCCATGAAATCACAAATTGTTTACCATAAGTCATGATATAATGTATCGCAACTTTCTTCTTCAAATTGTTGTAATTTATTTATTATAAACTCTGCTCAGCTATGGGACATTAACGGGCTATTTTGAATAACTGTTCCTATTGTCATATCCTGTAGATTGAGTAGTATGTATATTTAATTTGTATTTTTTTTTCATTGTCAAAATATATACTTACAACAACAACAATAGCCTGTAAATTCCCACTGCTGGGCTAAAGGCCTCCTCTCCCTTTGAGGAGAAGGTTTGGAACATATTCCACCACGCTGTTCCAATGCGGGTTGGTGGAATACGCATGTGGCAGAATTTCTATGAAATTTGTCACATTCAGGTTTCCTCACGATGTTTTCTTTCACCGCTGAGCACAAGATGAATAATAAGTATACATGAAAATATATACTTATTTTTTTAATTTATTTAAAAAAAATAGTGCCGCGCTTTCTTTTGTTTATTGCTTTTAAATTTGTTTAATAAGCTCATATATGAATTTTATACAAAGATAAACTAATCATTATTCACATTTATTTTGTAAATGACAACACTGAAAAGC
Source organism: Vanessa cardui (assembly GCF_905220365.1). NCBI lineage: Eukaryota > Metazoa > Arthropoda > Insecta > Lepidoptera > Nymphalidae > Vanessa > Vanessa cardui. Next base: position 10,337,845 of record NC_061143.1, read on the forward strand.
TAGTCGCTAGTCCAAGCATAAAATATTAAATAACAAAGTCATTAATACCCATTTTCTCCAATGACTCATATTGGAATGTCAGAAAAACAGCTTTATTCCGTTGTAATAAGACAATAAATAATATAATGATGAATGCAGTTCCTATTTCTCGGTATTTCACGGTTGGTTTCCTATAAAGGTTGTAACGGACAAAGGATGACACATTATCACTAAATGCATTCTAACAGTAATTTTATTTATTATTGTGAAATAAATTTTCCTTTATAGTGAACTAATTGGTACCTGCGTCTTTGCCCAGGGTTTGAGGTCAGTCTACAGGTCTTGCGAATGGAAAATCAACTAAAATTTTCGTATTGATAATATTGGTTTATTTTTTTTATGGTATAGGTTGGCGGACGAGCATATGGGCCACCTGAAACGACGAGCATATGGGTAAGTGATCACAATCACCCATAGACAATGAAGCTGTAAGAATTATTAACAGTTCCTTACATCGTCCATGTGCCACCAACTTTGGAAACTAAAATGTTATGTCCTTTGTGCCTGTAGTTACTCAATCACCATTCAAACCGGAACACAACAATACTGAGTACTGTTATTTGGCGGTAGAATAACTGATGGGTGGGTGGTACCTACCCAGACGGGCTTGCACAAAGCTCTACCACCAAGAAATAGGGTATAAATGTAATAATTGTTATATATATATAAATAGTAATTTCGAGATGAAAGTAGTTTAAAAATAGAATGAGAGAAAACACTAAATGGATACAATGCGTGGTATTAACACGGAGATTCCAAATTCAACGAAATTGTAAATGTTTTTCAAGAAACCGTGTTTAGTTCACGCTTAAAAAATTACAATTAATGTAGAGCCAGACTTATGGACACAAATTCGTTTTTAAAATAAATTATATAGCTACAACAATGATTATATTTTATTAATTATTTATTATATTTATATAACAATGTTTAACGTAAACAAAAATATAGACAATTATAATGATTTATTAACATAAATAAAAATAGACCATACGCCCCTAAACATTATACAAATGATAGTTGTCAACGCGACAACTGTACCTTACCCTAATAAGTGTTAGAGATTTCGAATATATTTGACAGATATACTTAACTTTACGCCATATGGCTTTTAAGTAGCCGTTTAATAAAAATATCATAGGATTTTATTGGCTACAGTGATAAATAAACATACTGAAAAATGTCTTACTGAAAATTTTTCCTGTACTACATAAAATTTATATGAAAAATTGCAGCGAATTTAAGAGAAGTATATATGTAAGTATTTCAATATATAATACTTGCTGAATCTATGGCTTTACTAGCGCCACATTCAAAACTACACTGTTTTTAATTTTACCTCTAGGGGTAAATTCAAAAAGCAGCTTATAGCATTCTCCTGGACTTAAACTATCTTCACACAAAATGTTATCTAAATTGTTTTAGCGGTTAAATCGTTGAGAGGTTACAGAGGTTACTTTTGCATATATAATATTAGTATAGATTATTTAATAATAAGATGCGGAAATAAAAAATAAATAGCGTTATAAAATGATTTCGTATGTAGGTTTATCATACATATGTATAGCTTCACCTGTTTAATTCTTAAAATTCTGAATTAATATTATTAAAATTGAATTTAATTAGGTATTACATCAGTGCATTCATATATCTCACTCAACGGATGTTAGGAGGATTATTTTTTTGATACGATATTATTTGTAAGACGTATTGTGAGACGTTAGTTATTATACTGGTTGAAAATTCAGGTAGTCCGATTTTGAAGCCACAATATATACTTAAGATTAAGGTGTTCTGACAACTGAACCGTCTCGGCTCTATTCCGGTACTTAGATTGATATAAAGGGATATTATAAAGCGATCTATATCGCGTCAAGTGATCTCTTGTGCGTATAGTACGACACAACTTAGATGTAGCATCGGTAAATTAAATAAAACCGATTACTGCCGATTTACACAACCAATATAAATAGCTCCCTATCGCTCCATTCGACAATATTCGTCGCTATAGATTCTCGCGTCAGCTTAATCCGAGAAAGCAAGTGCATGTAAAACGACGTGTCAAATTGACGAATACAAGTAATTACGTTTGTGATCATATTCACATAAGAAATAAATATTGATAATTTGGGATGGCGTACTCAATTCGGATGTGATCGGTTTTACGAATTTTGCCGATATTACATCTAATTTATATCGTACTTATACTTTTCTACGCTGACACGAAAATGTCATTATAACCATAGCTAATTTGTACCGTATGTTTTTTCTTATTTAAAAACTTTCTTTAACTTTTATTGCTCTAGGAAAATGCTTAAAATAAATATGTAGATTTATGATATTAGGATCAATATTCTGTGCCAAGTAAATGGACGTTGTTACTAATTAATTCTTTTTTGTATATTTTACTAATTTTTTTTTAATTATATAAAATATCACAAGCTATTGAAACATATGCTTTACAAGTTATTTACTTAGAACTACCGTTTGGGTAATAAACAATAAAAGACTAAATATAAATTAATATATGCTTAAAAATATTCTATTTTATAAGAAAATATATTTCAGGCATTTACGTTTTAAATCAAAACCAATCTTAAAGTAACTATCTTTGTTTGAAACTTTTTTTTGAATTGTTAATTTTAGATTGTATTAAGTTATGAATCTAAGTTAGTAAAGCTAAGCGTAGATGTAAGAGTTGGAAACAGCTGTATTTTTTTGTCAATAACATCATATTTTGCATATTGAAGTAATAAATTTTGACTGAATCAAGAGGTTTGTGGTAAATAACATTTGTTTTGTCCGTAGTGATTTGCATAATGTTAAATTTATATCAAACGTGCGTGTATATGAACACGTGGTGCCTCACACGACAATTGAAACAGTTCGTCCGCTCAATTGTTTGTTTAAATTAATAATAAACAGCTTCTTTAAAAACATATTACATATATTAACTATTTCCTTTACAAACAAAATTTTATCTCAAAGTAAAAACGTAAAGTAACAGCTGTACATTTCCCACTGCTGAGATAAGGCCTCCTCTTCCATTAAGGAGAGGGTTTAGACCATATTCCACCACGCTGTTCCAATGCGGATTTGTGGAATGCACATGTGGCAGAATTTCGATGAAATTAGACACATGCAGGTTTCCTCACGATGTTTTACTTCACCGCCGAGCACGAGAAGAATTATAAATACAAATTAAGCACATATATATAGTGGTGCTTGCCTGGATTTGAATCCGCAATCATCGGTTAAGATGCACGCGATCTAACCACTGGGCCATCTCAGCTCTTAAATTTTATCTTGTTTTATATCTATTATTTACTAGTACTAACCCGCGGCTCTGTTCGCGTTTTAGGGTGTTGGTTGTCACGTGTTAGACAAAAAAATAGCCTATGTCCTTTCTTGGTTTTCAAGTTTGATTCATACCAAATTTCATTGAATTCGGTTCAGCGGTTTGGTCGTGAAAGAGCGACAGACAGACATAGAGAGTTATTTTCACATTTATAATATTAAAATAGATTTTATGCTTCTTCTGATCAATGAGGCCAACACTGGTATATTAAAAATTGTTATTGATTTAATTTTTACACTGCCATTTTTCATATGTACTTAAGTCCCTTATTGTGTATATAATATGTCTATGTCTACTATGTTTTATGTTGTTCCGAAACCGAACCATACTGATAAATATAAACTTCATCCCAAGCTGTTAAGTTAAGGAGTCTGGAAGACATAGGTATTCATTAAAAAAAACTGTACAAGTTTCCTATGGTTTCCTTTCGAAGTTGCGTATCAAAATGGCGGTGGAACTGATGAAAAATTGACGATTTAAAATTATTTAATTTAAAATTCACATCTAAGCACTTAAAAAACAATAAATTGTCATCGATGTCAATTAAATCCTATCCTTAGTTAAACTCCAAATTAATTAAACTGAAATAATCTTTCGGAATATTCCAAGCATTATACATAACTTTATTTTCTAAAAATCAAATTAAAACACACTGTAAAATCAGCAATGAATTATTTTAAAATTAAACACAGGCGTATTCGTTTCAAAATATGTAAATGTATGTTTAATGAAATGCACCTCCTGAACTAATTTATGTATCTTTCAAACACACTTGTTCGGTAACATATGCTACGTATGATTTGGAATAAAAAAAATTACGATCAATTTGTTATTTTATTAGTCTCGTAAAAATCGGGGTTACAGTTACCTTAATTAGAAATATCGCGTTTTATAATGACCTCTTTATGTTTTTGTTATGAAATCAAGAATAGGAAATTTGTCGTAAATGTCTAAGAAATTTATTGATTTTATTTAAAATGTGGGTGGCAGACGTATCATAACTAAGCATTTTTAACGGATATTTCAAAGTTTTGATGTAAAACAACAATTGACGACAATGGGTTAGTACCGAAATGTATCTGACGCAGATTCATCATTTGTCATGCCAGAATTTATTATTTAAACATATAATAAAATTTGAGTATCTGTTGATAATATTAAAATATCCGCTTGTTTTATTAATTTTCTTACATTTTTTGGTCTATCTGTCTGGAGCGATTTCTATGATACTTTTATTGGCAGATAGCTAATGTGATAAGAAGTTACTTAGGGTACAACAATAACTTTTTGTAAAACGACGTAAAACGACTCATACGAATTCGCGGGAACGGCTAGTTACAAATAAATCAATAATTCTTAATTTTACTCATAATATTATATTGGTGTGATTTAATTTAGTATATAATTGTTATCACACATGAACAATTACAAAAACACACACACACACATAAACATAAAAATAATTTACAAACGTAAGTTATTAAACCTTATTTAACCAAAAAATATTTCCTTTAAAAGGTCATTTGCCGTGATTGACATTTAAAAGTTGTAAGTATAATAACATATAAAAACATTGATACTAATTTATACATGCAGTACAACGTACTTACAACTTTATCGCATTAAGATTTAACACTAAAACGTCCATCACAAATAAACTAAAGTTTAATTTATAAGCTCGTATATATATGATTTAATTTTATTGAGCTAATTCGAAAGAGTCACAAGCAAACATTGTTTGCGTGTATACACAAACATCTACAATAGCTGCAAAAATAATACACATGTATAATAATATTATAAATGCAAAGATTTGTGGGAATGTATGAATGTTTGTTACTCCTTCACGAAGAAACTACTGAACGGATTTGGATGAAATTTTACAGTAATATAGATTATACATTAGAATAAAACATAGGCTACAATTTGTAATGATTTTATGTAATCTAGTCATAATATAATTATATAACGATAGATATCAAGTACCGGACAGGGCCGTTTGCTAGTATTTAATATTTATATCAAAATCAAAGTATACTTTATTCAAGTGGGCTTTTACAAGCACTTTTGAATCGTCATTTAACAATTAAGTGAAGCTACCACCGGTTCGGAAAGTAGATTCTACCGAGAAGAACCGGCAAGAAACTCAGTAGTTACTCTTTTTCAACATTTAAAAAAATACAGTCATGTTAGTTAATACAATTATTAAATTAATATATCCTGCCTGGAAGTCAACAGGTATTATTTCCACGCTTTTTTATCATCTACAAAATCTTGTATCGAATAATACGCCTTTTTCACCAATGTATTTTTTAAAAACGATTTGATATACACATGTTATATGTATATTTTCTTCATTTTATATTACTAAAATATGCTAACATTATGGTTATGTAGTATTTGATCTGTTTTATTTGCAATAAAATAATATTAAAATGTCTATTCTATTATTAAAAAAAAAAATGAGGAAGTGAAATAATTTATATGTATCTATATTTCACCAATTAAATCTTTTATTATAAACTATCACAATAAACGCCATTGCAAAAAAAATCATATGTTTTGGTGTACCAAAATAAAGAAACAATTAATCTAATAATATGTATCACTTAATTAGAAACAAAAATCATATGCTTTGGTGTAGCAAAAATACAGTAACAATTATTCTAATAGTGTGTTCCATTTATTTAAAAAAATAAACCAAATCCTTTCTCCTTGCGTCCATTACGGAACGTTCCTTACAACAAAGTCGGCGCTATCCACAGTAGATATTGAAATTTACGACCGACCATTGTTGATTCCGCTTATATTTTATAACTTTATCGGCCACTCTTTCACGTTCAGCAATATTTGCGTCAAATTTTTTTTCATACAGGTCCTAAAGACCTATTACGTCGCCTGTGGGGCCATTTGTGCCGTAGCTAATCAGGGGTTGGACGCGAAATCGAGGCGTTTTAGTTATGAATACAAGTTTATTGTTTGCGTGTGGCCTGTTCCGTTTAGCGTTGACTGTGGATAATTTAAATAGACATGTTGATAGAAATGTCGATTTTACTGCCTTTTGTGGAATATGTCGCTTGACCGAGGTTTTCCTTAAGTAGATGTATTAAATTAAGTTGTTATGATATTTCATTTTTGTTTTTTTTATGGTATAGGTTGGCGGACGAGCATATGGGCTACCTGATGGTAAGTGGTCACCATCACTCATAGACAATGAAGCTGTAAGAAATATTAACTATTCCTTACATCGTCAATGTGCCATCAACCTTGGGAACTAAGATGCTATGTCCCTTGTGCCTGTAGTTACACTGGCTCACTCACGCGTTTGAATTTAACAAAAAAAAAATTGTAGCCAAAGTTACTCATTATATCAGCTATCTGCCAATGAAAGTGCCATCAAAATCGGTCCAGTCGTTCAAGAAATTAGCCGGAAAAAACAGACAGATACACAAAAATTGTAACGAATGTTATTTTGGTATGTGTACAGTGTATACATACATATGCATTGAGTAAAAATGGCTATTTTAATACTACAAACCGACATTCCAATTTTATTATACCTATGTCGGAAACAAATCTTTAGATCAATACGCTAAAGAAAATAAATACAAAAGTTTTACGTATTACTATTTATCTTTTAACCCTAAACTGCTCACATATAAACAAAAGCGCTTATCATACACTAATCCGTGTAAAAAAAACAAGAATCAAAGATCGCATGTGCTCTATTTCAACCACTTAACCCACCCTAAAAATACAATGCAAGTTTAAAAGGAAATTTTTAAATCCGCAAAACTGCGTACCCCACATATTTCACCCTTCAGCGATTTAGTGTTGATAAAATGTTTGAACTTTTAAAACATGAAACGCAAGTGTTACACTAAGATTTTAAAAGTATCGACGTACCTAGTAGTATATTTTTTTAGAAATTTGTTTTGAAAATTGTTTATTTGATTAAAATTAAATTATATGTTTCATTAAATTTAAACCATTAATTATTATTGTCTTATGACTTTTTTATTTAATAAGAGTATCATTATCATTACATAGTGTAAAACAAAGTCGCTTACCACTGTACTTATGTCCTTATGCATGCTTAGATCTTTAAAATTACGCAACGAATTTTGATGCGGATTATTTTTAATAGAGAGATCGATTCAAGAGGAAGCTTTATGTATATAATATATGCACAATATAGCAGAGAATGACTGAAAAGCCGTGAACATTGTAAATATTGACAGACATCATGAGACAAGCCGGGCGGGTCGCTAGTCCTGCATAAAATAATGTCAAGAAAAACTAGGTGTACCTCTATCTTTTCTTATATATCATCGCTATCATAATTCCAATGGATAGTACCCAATACGCAGTAAGTCACGATGACTTTGCCTTAAAATTCGCCTGGGGACGCTGCGGAGAAATGACGTCTGCTAATAGTTTTATCCTGTAATCATTCTTTGGTTTTAATAAGAGTTAAATTATGAGATATTTTATTATAAGAAAAACATATTTATAGGCAGGCGGACTAGCGAGTTTATAAGTGGTCACCTCGCCACTTTAAGAAATATTAATAAATCCTCATACATATGTATAACCAATGTTACGTCCCTTAACGTCAATATAGAACTAAGATGTGATGTCCCTTGTGCCTATAATATTCGTAAATTGATTTTTTATACTATACTTTTTCGTGCGTTCTGATAAAAGGTGAGAGATTTTATTTTTTATAATGTATAGGTATAACACTATCTTAGTTACAATCTTTATTAAAAATTGAAATGTTAAAATATTTAAACTTTTGAGTGAGTGGTGTTGTTTTGAAAATAGAAGAAACTGCATTTATTATAATAATATTTATTTATTTACATAGTTTCTTTAATTGTTTACCTACTTTACACAAAAACCTTATATTTAACGTGACTAATTAACATTGATTAATGATATAAAAAATATATAACAAAAACATGTCTATACATAATTACATCAATTAATTAATTCAACCCCATTGGTCAAAATTATTAGTCAAAGTCAAATCACAAAATAACAGGTGAGCTTATTAGGAATTACTCATGCTTATTTGCGCTACAACGCCATCTGTTAGGAACGAATGATTACGATCTATTCAATCATTCACCCATTCATGACTCATTCGTAAGTTTTGCGTACGAAATTATCTTATCATACGGATGGTTTGATACGTTCAATCTGGCTTATATTTTTGTATTTAAAATTATTTTTCAATTTTGCAATTTTGCAAAAATGAACTTTAATTACAGAGTGTTAAATTTCAATTTATATTACAAATTATGTTTCATCAATAATAATATTATACCTACGAGAAGAAAAAACAAATGCATGAAAATATCACTATCACTATATAGTATAAAACAAAGTCGCTTTCTCTGTCCCTGTGCCTTTTTGGAAGCTTAAATCTTTAAAACTACACAACGGATTTTGATGCAGTTCAATAGATAGTGTGATTCAAGGGGAAGGTTTTTTTATATAATACATGAACAATATAGTAGAGAAACACTGATAATTTTAGAAGTTCGTAATGTGATGTCGTGTATAAACAAATTCTGTACTACATTTAGTATCAGTATTGCACCCGTGCAAAGCCGGGGCGGGTCGCTAGTTTATAACATAAATGATCACGCCTCAGCAATACTTCATGTCATATCATCCACCCAGCATGATAGTTGGATATCTAAATTTCCTTCAAATTCGATTATAGTACTAAGGCATTAGGAAAATCGCAAAGTCAGCGCGCTAACCATTTTTCTTCCGTTCTTATGGACCCCAAAAATTCACTTTCGCAGAATTAGTCTTCATATACCGTGATTAATTCGTTTTAGTTACACAGCGAAATTAAACGAAATGGCTGAAGATTATTTTTGTAATTGTAATTAATATAAAACTAATGTAAAACGAGAAGTGATACTATGTTTGTTTTAAATTATATTCAAAATTATATAAACTAGCAACCTTGAGTTATTTAATAATGTAGTAAATAAAAATGGGAAACAATAATTAAAATTGTTAAAAAAGCATATGTATAGTTCAGACCAGTTTTCGTTTACCAATTGTGTGGATTTCAATCCAGGAATTCGTTACCAAATAATTAATTTTAAAGAGATATAAATTTATTCTTCCAATTAAAATATTCCACTACAATTACCAATCATTTCGACATCCTTCAAATTTGACGCCTTGCGTTCATTACACGTTTCCGTGAAAAATCACATTAAAAAAAAAAACAACGAACAAACAGAAAATTACAAACCATTTGACATCTGACACCGCGAATATTCAAATTAATGCATTATCGATACGAACAAAGGTGCACTTGACTGGAACGAGGGAAATTTTATGACACCTCAATGTTGTACACATTTCGCCTACACTTCCCCTTTACGTGCCACAGAGTAACAATATTGTCAACATAAAATCATCCAATCTACCAGTATGCTAAATAACTGTTCGTATATTTTTACTCTGTGGTACATGATTGGGGAGGTTCGGGTAGATTGTACGTACAGGTTATGACACGTAATTTACGCGTAAATCAAATTTGACCGGTGGGTGTGTCCGCTTGTCTGGCACATATGGCGATGTTTCTATACTGAACGCGTTGATTGTACCATTTCTAAGTGCTTTCGTGTGTCCTGTGACGCTCCAGTGTTCGTGATGAATTGAAATAAAGCTTGCGTTTTAGGGCGCCCACTTAGAGGCACGCATCGTTTAATGCTCGGATAATTCTTATACTTAAAATCTTTTATCATATTTGGAATAACATTACTGATATGGATATGTTATATATTGTTTTATAGAAATATCTAGAAATATTGAAACCATAATCGGAAATTATTTGATTTTGGATGTAATACTTAACAAGTTTGCTTTTAGCTTTTTAAATAATTTTCCATTCATTTACTTGATTTTATACAAGTAGCATCTTGCAAGCACTTTTGAATCATCATTTTACATTATTAAATTAAATCAAAAGCTACCGGTTCGGAATGTAGATTCTAATGACAAGAAACTGCTCTAACTAACTTTTTAATATAGTTAATTAAATGATATTCTAAACAGCTTGTAAAAACCTACTTGAAACAATCAGGCGTATAGATTATTAAATACAATAATTGAAATATAGTAAACCACGCATTTATCATCTCATCATTCATCTAAGAATCGTGATGTCTCAGTGGTTAGAACGCATGCATCTTAACAAATGATTGCGGGTACAAACTCACCCAACCACCTGAATTTTCACGTACTTAATTTTTGTTTATCTGCTCGTGCTCGGTGGTGAAGGAAAACATCGTGAAGAATCCTGCATGTGACTAATTTCAATGAAATTTTGTGTATCCACCAAACAGCATTAGAATATGCTCCAAACCTACTCCTTAAAGGGAGAGGAGGTCTTAGCCCAGCTGCGGGAAATTTAAAGACTAAATTTAAAGAAAAAAAAAAGCTATATATTACTTGGTGGTAGCCCTTCTGGGTAGGTACTACCCACTCATCAGTTATTCTTCCGCCAAATAACAGTACTCAGTATTGTTGTGTTCCGGTTTGATGGGTGAGTGAGGCAGTGTAACTACAGTGTACAAGGGACATAGCATCTTAGTTCCCAATCTTGGTGGCGCATTGACGATGTAATGAATAGTTAAAATTTCTTACAGCGTGACCACTTACCATCAGGTGGCCCATATTCTCGTCCGCCAACCTATAACCATAAAAAAATATTATTAGCATCAACATACCTTATGTTCATATCAACATTAATATCGTTTACATTAAAAAAACTAAACGTTTAATCTTCGCCATATGCGTTTAAATAACCGTACAAATCAGTAAACTAAATAGTTACTTATTAGAGTCAGTTCCTATTTTACGCTTATGTCCACAAAGCTATAAGCTCCAACCACCCTATAGTTAAGTCAGAACTTTGAACACCTGTGTAGTTCACAGTCAACTTGTACAATACGATGGGTTGCAACTTGTATTGATGGACGTACGGCCAAATACAGCGCATTTGTTTTTTTTTTATTTGAATTTCGAATGGCAAATGTCAAATTTTATAGTGCCATCAGTAAAATGAAATTGTATTTTACATTTATGAAACTGTAAAGTATATATTAATTATGAAACTGTTAAATATATATTAAGTGATAAAATGTGTAATAATTTAAACAATTATATATTATTATTTATTGTTTCAATACGAGTGTTATTTTTGTTTTTCCTTTTGACTAATTTTGTGCTTTTTTTTTGAGTTTAATCTTTAGCTGTCTTTTTTTTTGTTTGTGGTGTACAATAACGTATATTTCATTCATTTATTCTATTTATTATATAAATAAACTTCAACCACCATAACATTAATTAATGATTGACTGGCAAGGATTGACTTTTGACACCAGCTTTTTTTTTAAATTATTCTATTACATGTTTCTACAAAATATATATTGTGTAGCCTTTGTTAACTTTAAAGGTGCACTTTAAACAGTAGTATGCATTATACTCACCCCCTGCGGTAATAGTAACGAAGAATTATTGTTTTTAACGTCACTCCAGTGTTTTGTAAGGATCTACATAAGTCTCTTTATCCTGAACTAAACACGTTTGCACTTGTGACTGTTTTTGTAGGTGTTTGTCTTGCTTTTTTTGTTAAATACCTCATTCAAGCGATTATACTACTTATGCTTTAAGAAATAGGGTTTAATTTTGTGTAAATATGAGTCAATTGGTAGTAGTCTATTGTAAATTGTCGTATAGAAATAAATTATTGACAGTTTTTTTTTTGGTCAAACATAAGTTTTAAGACATTAAACTTAGGATTAGGAATAAATTACTAAACACATTGAACTATTTTTCAAAGTTGAAAACAATTGTTGCAAACATAACAATGCTATTTAGCGAATGAAAACGAAGCTATTTCTACATATATAAAATAATAATAAAGTACCTACAGTTACCGATGGAATGTTTGTTCTTACAAAACTTCAAAATAGTAAAGATAATCAGGTGCTGGAGTAACTATCATTACAGTCATCATAGCATGCAAAACTGAGACCGAGAGGGTATCGCTCGATTTTTGGAAGGTATTTTTGGTTGCACAACCCGTCCTGGGCACCGTTGAGTTCCATATATACCCTAGCTAGATATCAGCTAAAAAAAAAAAACAAAAAAAAAGCAAAAATAATTTAAATAATTTAATTGAAATTTGTCTTTAAGTCTATATATAGAGAACTTTTCTTTACGAGTACAAGTTTGAAAGTCATCAAGGATTTTCAAAAAACAGTTTTATTTTTCAACGTAGGTATATACGTAGTAGCTATAATTGATTTTATTTAACGACATCCATAGACAATAGACCAGTAAGAAATATGAAATAAAATCCTTACATCGCTTTGCGTATCTACCTTGGTAGAAAAGTTGTTACTTCATTTATGTCTAGTTACCCTGGCTCACAAGACTTAAATAAATATTGCTGTTTTGCGGTAGCATATCTGATGAACCATTCAACCTACCTACTACAGACGGTTTTGGCCGCCACCAAGTATATTTATTACAATGAAATAGAATAGAAATTGTTAAAGAGCGTTGCAATACATTATTATAGATAGTAATAGTATGGTATCCGGACATTATCTTGAATGACTAGTGAATATGCCCCTCGTAAAGTGGGCTGACAAATAAATCATTGCTAATACGATTTTGCTTCAACATATTTCTGCCCCGACCTCCCCTCGATGACTCCACACACATAACCTTTCAGTATTATTTAGCCTCCGACTCATTGATGCGGACAATATCTTCGAGAATATACTCGTATATCGTGCGGAAATATCACTAATATTTATTTAAATAGTTAATCTTGTATTGACTTTATACGCGAATGAATAGAGTAAAGAGTGGTGGAATATGTTCCAAACCTTCTCCTCAAAGGGAGGGGAGGCGTTAGCCCAGCAGAGGGAAATTTACAGGCTGTTGTTGTCTGTTATTGAATAGAGTAAAGAATGAGTACATAAGAGGAAGTTTGAAAGTGGCACCGGTAACCGAGAAGCTATGTGGAAACCGGCTGTCATGGTATGGACTTATATGAGGAGAAATGAGGACCATGTTGTAAGGAAGGTCTTGATCATGGATGTGGATGGATATAGAGGTAGAGGACGAACAAAAAAAGATTGATGGATTTCGTGAAAGACGATATGGTTAGAAAGAATGTTGCTTATGAGATGACGCCCGACAGAGAGGTACGGAAGGAGAAGACATGCTGTGCAGACCCCAATTGGGATAAGGGCGGGTGAGCTGAGATGGCCCAGTGGTTAGAACGCGTGCATCTTAACTGATGATTGCGGGTTCAAACCCAGGCATGCACCACTATATATATGTGCTTAATTTGTGTTTATAATTCATCTCGTGCTCGCCAGTGAAGGAAAACATCGTGAAGAAACCTGCATGTGTCTAATTTCATTGATATTCTGCCACATGTGCATTCCACCAACCCGCATTGGAACAGCGTGGTGGAATATGTTCCAAACCCTCTCCTTAATGAAAGAGGAGGCCTTATCTCAGCAGTGGGAAATATACAGGCTGTTACTTCACTTACTTTACTTTATAAGGGCAAGAGGATGATGATGATGAGTTTATCTTGTTAATTTAAAAAACAATGCCTTTTAAAACTAAGTAAAACCTTCGAATATAATATAATCGTAACAGTCTGTAATTTGTAACTGCTGGGCTAACTCTCTTTATGAGGAGAAGGTTAAGAGCATATTCCACCACGCTGCTCCAGTGCGGTTTGTTATTTACATGTGGCAGAATTTCTATGAAATGACGATGCTGATGACTTACCTTACTTACCTACCTTTACCGCCGAGCACGAGATGAATTATAAACACAAATCAAGTACATGAAAAATCGGTGGTGTTTATTTGGATTTGAAGTCGCAATTATCGGTTAAGATGATACGTTCTAAGCACTGGGCCATCTGGCTCGAAGATCAATAACTAATTTGAAATGCAAGATCAATTCAAGTCTATATGTTTACATGATTATCTGTAACATATAAGTTAACAATATACATAGCGATATTCGTTGGACGTTAAAGCCCGTCATATCCTGTTTACTTTCATCAACGAGGGTGCTGAGCGGATTAGGCAAGATGCTGTTGATTCAACTAATGCACGCCATCTAGCCGCGGGCTATGTAAACACTGCATCCAGTCTAGATATTATCTACGATTAATAATTCATACATATTCGTTTTGCGGAAGGACTTTATCAGGTGATCTCTGTGCCAACTCATTGGGTTGGAGTAAGTGATGTTGTCCAATACTTATTATTTATTATTTAAATTATTTAAACCATTTTGCTGGTGAGCGTGACAGCTACGTTTAACACTCGTCTATACATATAATAAAATTGGAGTGTCGGTTTGTAATATTACAATAGCCCTTGTTACTCAATAGATATGTATTTATACACGGTACATATTCCAAAACAATCTGTATTTTCCGGCTAATCTCTGGAACGGCTGGACCGATTTTGACAGGACTTTCACTGGTAGATAACTCAAATAATAGGGAGTACTTAGGCTACAATATTTTATGTCACTGTGTCATGTCATGTCAATTAAATACTTTGTTATGTGACGATTCAAAAGTGCTTGTAAAACTTTACTTGAATTAAGTAAAATATATTTACGTAGATTTTATATCGATTCATACTTCTGGAATTTCTCAGTCGTTTTTAAAGGAAGATTTAAGTAAAGTAAGTTCTTCAAGAGATAATTTTCTTGATCCATAGCACACAAACATACTAGCAGGTATATAAAGAGTTTTATAAATTAACTAAGTAAGAATGGCGTTCTGTTTAACGTAGGTATCTGTAGGCCTCGGTTCCAAGTAAGCTCAACTAAAATACGGTTACTGCAAACATATGTATGGAGGCTTCAATCGACTGCACGCTGATACGAGTAAGTGCCTAGCCTATGATGTACCGTCAACAGAAAAAGGGATAATTTGATTTTTGTAAGTCTTAAGATTGTTGTACTGAAACTACCCACAAAAAGCAATTATTTTTAATGTTGTTTTATTTATTTAAATATAATTGCATACACCGTTATTATGTAAATATATATGTCTTGTATATATTGATTGTGACTACTGTACTTTTTTAACTTGAAAAGTACATTCAACGATAAAAATCTTAAAGTATAATCAATGACAGTTATGATATAATGAAAAATTTGTAATTAGAATCTTTTATTTAAACCACTCTAGCTGTCAAAGAAAATTTTCAGATTTATAACAATTTTAATGATAGAATATATCATTTTTTCTTCAGACGCACCTTAAGCCCGCTTAATATCGGTTTGCTTACTTTGATATTTGTACGGAAGCTTAGCGTGCGGCCGTATTTGCGTGTCCGTATTACAGCTCAGTCAAAGGGTTGATTTGAGGCAATCCGACGGTCAATTAAAGCATTTGTATTGGCTGATTTCTATCGGTCAAGATTATGTACTGGGCAATGATATTAGACCAGATTTAGTATTTGGTTTGGTTATATGACCTGAGATGGCCCAGTGGTTAGATGATTACGGATTTCGGGTTCAAACCCAGCCGAGCACTACTGAATTTTCTCAACGTAATCGCCAATACTTGATTGCCAATGCGCCAACAAAAATTGGAACTTTGGGAACTTCTTTCCCAAGGTTGTTGGCACATTGGCAAAATTTCTTGTATCTGCAATTACACTGCCTTACTCATTTAAACTGCAACATAACAATAGTACCTAGTGCTGACGAGTGAAGTTCTACCGAGATTTAAAGAAAAAACAATATTTTTGCGCTAACAATGTAGTCCAGTCAATAAAGCCTAAAATCCCTAACAAATTCATAACACGGTGAAATTTTGTGGGTTTGTTTAGGAAGGTAAAATAACTTACCGTGTGATTTTGGAGCGTCGTGGGATGAATGGAAAGGGTTGAAAAGGGGTAAAAAGCGTTTTTTGTTAAAACCATAGTTAAAAAAATTAGTAACACGCTGCAAATTTGCAATTATTATGTTTATAGCATTTTGTAACATCTATTAATGAAGAATGTTCGTAGTTCAATCTTCGCATTCATTTTACATATTATTCATAACAAAAGCGCATAAATATGCCCCGAAGAGATCCAACGTTACTTTTATTTTTATATAAGATTGGTCAATCATTGAAACAAGTTAAACCATCAAAAGATCATCACAGGTCGTTGACCCTGAGTAATTGTTTCAGTTAATGCGTAATAATCGATGCAGTGCTATTATGACGAGATGCAGTAATCTCTGGACCGGTCGCGAAGTCACGCCTATTTTGTATAGAGGTTGATTATATTAACATAGTAATATTATAGGAAAAAAACAATTTGTAATTAATAAAACGGTTTCAATTCTTTAATATAATTAATAAATTAAGTCGAAGTAACTAACAGGTAGGAATCGTAACCGATGATAGTGGGTTCAAACACAATTTGCATGTATTATATTTGACCAGTGGTGTACCAATAGGCTAAATAGGCTGGAGCCTAGGGCGGCAGATTTAGACGGGTGGCAAATTTGTTATTATTGACTGGATATAAGCAGATCCCGAGGTCCTGGGTTCAATCCCAGGTAAACCGATGAAAAGGATTTAGAATTTTCTAACAAACAAATATCCAATAGACTGGATTCTGAATGTTGAAGTACGTAAAGCCTTTGTTCTGCACCTGTACTCTTTCTGATCGTGGTCTATAACAGTATCCTGCTTGGCTGCTTCCTTTGAGGTTCACCGCCATGGCTGTAATCAGTCAGAATGATATCATCAGACAGGACTAGTAGTAGATTATCAAGATAGATTACCAAAGAAAGAAATATCCTACATAAATATAGAGCCATATTATGATTATCTTTCTTATGCACAAAAGCAAACACTCTGTATAAGTTGTTAAATCAGAGCGTAGGACCGTCATTTATCATCGGAGAGATTAACTGCGCATGTGTGCATTTGTTCTATTTAAACTAATTTCTACACTTTCTTTGTCCAGTTTTTAGTTTTACTATACGTTATGTTGCTTTGTTTTGTTATTATATATTTGCAGTAGGGCTGTGTGCCCGTCTGGGTAGATAGCCACTCATCAGATATTCTGCCGCCAAAAAGCAGTACTCAATATAATATTTTTCAATTTTGTATGTAATAGTAATTTTTTTATATTTCCGGTTTCTTATTGTATATGCTTATACCATTGTTCAAAAACGTTCTCTGTACCGTATGTAAACGGATAGCTTTGGTGATGCAAGGTAAATATTTCTTACAGCGCCACTGTCGATCGTCATCGTCAGCGATGGTGACCACATACATCATCAGGTGGCCAATTAGCATTTGCTAAGTAAAGACTTCGGTTGGTAGACCTTTCAGAAAGCTTTTTTTTTGTTTCGAGCACTTTTTTCGTTTTTTCATGTTTTAAAATAGAGTACTTTATTAAATAACTTGTTAATCGCAATTAATTTTTAAGAATTTCAACGAAAATAAATTTCAAAAATCTTGCAAAGCTGAGATGACCCAGTGGTTAGAACGCGTGCATCTTAATCGATGATTGCGGGTTCAAGCCCAGGCAAGCACCACTATATATATGTGCTTAATTTAGAAATACAAAAAATATACTTTATTGTTAACGTTCGCAGTTGTAGAATGTTCGACTACAGGCAAAACAGATAATTTGAAATTAAAACGTAAAACACCCACAATCGCTCAAACCACAGTTTCCGCAATGTTTGTATTGACGACTATGATTCATAAGAATTACGAAATTATTAATTGCTTGAAAAAACTTAATTATAATATTAATGGTATATATATAATTGGTAAGAGTCGAGATGGCCAGTGGTTAGAACGCGTGCATCTTAACCGATGATTGCGGGTTCAAACCCAGGCAAGCACCATTATATATATATATGTGCTTAATTTGTGTTTATAATTCATCTCATCTCTTCGGTGAATAAAAACATCGTGAGGAAATCTCATCGAATGTCTAATTTCATCGAAATTCTGCCACATGTGCATCCCACCAACTCGCATTGCAAAATCGTCGTGGAATATGTTCCAAACCCTCCCCTTAATGGAAGATGGTATATCACAGCAGTGGGAAATTTACAGGCTGTTACTCTACTTTTTTTCCTTAATTAAAGAAATTAATAACGGTTTCGGTTTTTTTAATTTAAAATAGCTTGCGATCTGTTTCAGACCCATTGAGAATCGTGTCAAAATAAAATAATTTCCCACGAAAAATATCTAAGCTTCATACTTCGTTCGTACATTTCCAGTAACCAGAAACATACCAATTCCCTGGAGTAATACATACAATAAAATATCGCGTAAAATGTAATTTTAATAAAAAATTCAACGTCATCATTACGTAAGGATAATTGTTAAAAAACATCATTTCCCACGGAGTTTTAGTCATCCCTTACAATGAAAGGTAAAATAATTTGACACGTAATGACAATGTTACCCTTAAATGATTACAATTGAAAAGATCAAGCCTATATTTATATGACCCACAACATTGGGTTTGGGGGAAAATAATAAAATCGGTTAGCATTTAATCGATTCCAAATTTCGTCGCAAATTTTTTTGTGTCTTCGATAAGATTGTATCATGCTGTTTCGTCTACTTCGGACGTACTGTCTTAGTTGTAGTGCGAAAGGGTCTACAGTTCTGGTCTATGGTCTATCATAATTATTTTTCTGTCAAAACAAACATATTGATTCAAAACTAAAAACTTTTTATATATGAAAAATTTAAAAATGTCTCCTCAATTACATTTCTTAAAAAGATTATTTATGTTAATATTTTAAGATATAATTTTTGGTTTATTTATCAAAATCAATGATCAAAATACACGACTCATAAAATTTTATAACAATATTAGAACGAGTGAAAAACGAAAAGGCTTGTATGAATTGCTTATGTTATAATATTCAGACAATTTCTTTGATATATGTCCTTCCTTTGAAACAAAATCGTAATAATACTTCTGCCTTATATAGTATATAATAGACGGAACACTATTTGGTTTTTGAAGATCCTTATGCAAGTAAACAAATCATAGAACCGTGACAAGTGATCGACCCAAATTATTTAAAAACAAAACAATTACTTAACCCCATACTCATATCGGAAGAGGTAGAGCGTTACTTATTGCGTCACAATGACTGTTTATTTATCACATACCTTGTTAACATAAAATAACGGTTAAAAATGTAACGAGCGTCTATATAATTTAATTTAATTTAAGGTTTTAATATATTGTATACAAAGATATTGCTCTTTTTCGCGTCCTGCCATACGTTTTGCTTTGTGGTAGGGATTTGTGCAGGCCTGTCTGGTTACTACCATTGGTACCAATATCCAATCATCATATTATATTCTACCGTTAATTGTAAATAGTCACGTGTTTGCAATGTGTGTGTGTATGTTGTGTGTGCGTATGTGACGGTGTAAGAAATATTTTATTTTAATTATTATATTGGCCATTGTCACTGAATTCCATGCTGACGAAGCCAAGAGTTTTTGCTTGTAAATAATTACATTTAGTTAATCTACCTATTTAAATAATAGGAAAAAAGTATTTAGTTCTTTTCGGGATCTACACTGAAACATATGACAGTTTTGCATTAAACTGAATTGTAACGTAAGGACTCAATAATAAAGTCTATTTTTGTTTCGAATATTTATATCTCCAATGTACCAATTAGCAATACAGAATACCCACTTATTTAGTATCAGAGAAGTTCACATCAAGCGACTTAAGAGTTCTGTCACTTTAATAAGGTCGTATGTCATCACTAATAAGCTACTGTTTACTATTTTTTTATAAATTTCATAAACGTCAATGCATTAATGAACATCACTGTCTTTACCTGAGTCGCTGTAAGATAATGATGGCAATTACACATGCCATCTAATACAAGCGGACAATATGGCTAATGGCAGCAGTCCCAAGCCATTCAGCGAACAATTACCGCCTTAATAGAATAAATAGAGTAATCAGGCCACTTCAGTGCGGGAGAGAGTGGGTTTAGATACGATGTGCGATCATTTAGAGTGCGCTATATTTATAATAACGTATAAATGTTATTTTAGTGGAAAACGTACTTTATCGAAGTTTTTTAGATATAAACCAATTCACTCAATAAATGTATCAGATAAAATCTATTTATCTTATGTGATATACACATGTGTAATCATAGTAAGCTCAAGAAATTATACTCAAATATATATATAGAGATATATAGATAGATAGAGGAAAGTAAATCAGTACTGGAATTTTTAAAGGATGTTCATCTTAATTTCCATAGATCTCTATAAGAGGATCGCTTCCAAAGAGGTTACATATTATACAGAATGTATAATTTTGATTGTATATGGTTGAGTAAGTCTCCTTATTAAAAAAAAAAAGTAGCGTAAAGTAACAGCCTATAAATTACCCACTGCTGGGCTAATTCCACCACGCTGTTCCGATGCGGGTTGGTGGAAATTAAAATAAAAAAAAACAGTTAGTTACTTACCGGACGGGCTTTCTCGAATCGGTATTTATTTCGACATTTAATTCCGTTGACCCACAGTTTAAATCGTCTTCTAAGCGTTCTCTTTAGCTTTCGTAAAATTCATTAAAAAAAAACATCGATTTTTTAGTACCATATACACATATACAATACCATATATACCTATAACTCGATTTTAGCAATTAAGAAAATGTAACAATACTTAAGCACAAATTATTACATGTTTGTTTTTTTTTTAAATAATTTAATAATATATAAAACAGTTGCACTCCATACATCCGTATGTATGTACTTTCAACACGAAAACACACATTAAGCCAATCCAGGGCTGGCACACCTTTTGTTCGTGTTATTTGGATGCTAATGTGTTAATTATCAGTTTTGCATCGCAATCAGTTAGTGAATGGCGTTATGAATATTGTATTCGAGTTTAAATGGATTTTGATTGAACTTTGTATACACTGGTTACGCGGTGTTAATTGCGTTTTGTATTTATATATTGTTCAATACAATTGTTTAGATTTTTTTAATCATTATATAGTACCTATAAAACAGAGTCGCTTACGCTGTCTGTACCTATGTATACTTAAATATTTAAAATTACACAACTGATTATGATGCGGTTTTTTTAAAAGATAGATTGTTTCAAGTAGAAGATTTATATGTATAACACATAACATAACTACTGAGTTTCTCGGTAGAATCTACTTTACGAACCGGTCGTAGCTTCACTTAAAATAGTTGTTAAATGTCGGTTGAAAAGTGCTTGTAAAAGGCTATTTGAATAAAGTTTATTTTGATTTTGATTTTTCTGATTTTGTAGGATATAGTAGAGAATGACTGACAAATTGTAAAACATTCTTCAGTATATTTAGTATCAACATTGCGACTGGGCGAATCCGGAGTTGGTCGCTAGTTAATCTACAGATTCAAGATAGATGCACCAAAGGCATTGATAACGTGTTTGTAGAGTAATCATTTCAGCATTAAAAGTTGTATGTATGTAAATGTATTTGTTAGATTATCGCCTATAGTATTATGATTAAAAAAAGTCACTATTATTCGCCCGCGACATTACTCGAGTTTTAAGGAGTGGTCTTCACTATATATATCTTTATAAATAATACCCGATGTTGTATTTTGACTTATTATAAAGCTTCATATTATGAAAGATAAGATGGGGCTTAAGCTGTTCTGTTAATCAACATCAAGAAAAGTATTTTAGTATCACTAAATTTATTTTATTTATAATTAAGCACTTGTAGCACTGTTATAAAATAGCATTGGATTAAGATTCGTGTTGTATTTATAAATTCGAATTAACTACATTACATAATTCAATTAATAAATGTCACAACATCTCTAACTGTGTGTTACGCTTTCACTGCTAAACCAATGAATTAATTTCGATGATATACGAAGCAAGCTTGAACCATAAGTTACTTTTTTCATTCCAAAGTTGGAGATAAAAGGTTACAAGCAATGTCTTTGAGGGTTTTCCTCACTAACTGTACCGCGGCTGTGAAGCTGCGGGCTCAACTAACAATTCCATTCCAGGAAATAATTACATTGTTTTTAAATATAAGGACGTAATTAAATCCGTTGATAATCAAAAAGATGATGTATTGCGATTACAATAAATATCAATTTCATTTGTTTGTTTATTCGTTTCATAAAAAAAGTATTCGTATTGTTTCAATTTGCAACGCTTACTTTCCTTTGAATCGTGACCTCATTGTTACAACAATGTCAAATCATTCCTCTCAAAAATGTCATATAAAATTGCAAAAAATACCTTTATGTTACTGCGAGCAGTCAAGGGTTAAAAGCGAAAAGGGGCCAAGAAACACACTCAATTTAAATCAATCATCTCTATCTCACCTATCGATTGGGTGTGTGATAGAGCGAGACAAAAGATGCTTCGACCTTAGAATGACAGACTATTATTTAGCACCCCATACGTCAACCAGAGATAAATAATAAAAGATCGCAAAGCTCCGTTTACAAATTTTTATGCAACGCATTAAACTTTATTATTTAATATACTCCTTTAAACGGGCCTTTCGATTCATTAGGGGCAATAAAAAAATAATGTTTCATTGTAATCGATTGATCTTTGAGATGATTTTGCGTTTTTTACGATCGATTCTCGTCAGTTTTATGTTATTTTTTAGCGGTTTACGTCGTGAGAAATATACACGTTGGTGCCAGCTGGTTCCGTGTATAGGGACATTAATAAATCTGAGAGAATTTAAATAATATTTCTCCAGACATATTTATATATATATGAAAAAGAAAGATCTAGGATAATCTTCACATGGCGTTTAATATGGACTAAGAAATTCGTGTAAACTATAGAACCCGAGTTTGGGAAAAAATTAACATGTATTGGATGTTGTACGAGTCATCGCACACATTTTTAATTATAAGCCAATATTTTAATTTAATTTAGCTAGTACAGCATTGTGATACAAAACGACATAAAATCATTTTTGGTAAACGTAATAAATCAGTGTTTTTTTATGGTATAGGTTGGCGGACGAGCATATGGGCCACGTGATGGTAAGTGGTCACCATCACCCATAGCAATGACGCTGTAAGAAATATTAACTATTCCTTACATCGTCAATGTGCCACCAACCTTGGGAACTAAGATGTTATGTCCCTTGTGCCTGTAGTTACACTGGCTCACTTCACTTCAAACCGGAACACAACAACACAGTACTGTTATTTGGCGGTAGAATAACTGATGAGTGGGTGGTACCTACCCAGACGGGCTTGCACAAAGCCCTACCACCAAGTAAGTAAGTGTATATTCAGCACTCGACAGGTTCGGATATTTTAGCACTCTCCTGAGTTACCATCCCTTAACTAGCATTATTCAGCATTCCTTCTCATCTTAGATTATTGTAGAAATCAACCCCTACAGATGTATAACCAAATATTTATTAAAGATTAACATTAACATGATCCCTGATCCATTTCTTAACTGTATCGCTGTCAAGGTTATGTTTCGTGAGTAACTCATTATGATGAGACGCCAAAAAAATACCTGTATGAATACTCTCGGTTGCGGTAGCTAAAAGAGGTACCAGGAATTATGTCGATTTGATGATTCTCAAAAATATATTGCTAACTTTTTTTTTTTTGTTTAATCTCAAAATATTTATCCAAATTATTTGAAAATATATATTTTCAAATAATTTGGAACAAATTGTCCTACAAAAAGTGTCCTACAAAATGTATGGTTTAATCAAAAACTCGTTCCTTCAAGTATATTATAGTAATCAATTGAAAAAAGGACTAGGTTAGTCAGGAATTAATATACTTACTACTTTTTAAAACCGGTGAATATTCACAATGGCCGCCATAGTTAGACAATTTGAAATTTCTAATATAAGATTGTTAAGCATCGAGTAAAGTAAAATAATTGTATGTTTGAATGATTTCCATAACCATTCAACTGTCATTCAATCCCATCACTCCAATCACACCCGCACACAAAACAATTTAGGCTAATCACGAGAACATTACACTAAACATAACGCTGCAAGCTTACTTCGTATATTCAATATCCCGATTTGTTTTTTAACTAATTTATGGTTTTTAGGCACGAAATGTTACGCCTTATACACAGCTATATAGAACCACTGGATGTGTCAAGAAGAAGTTTTCTTTTTTGTAATGTATAATGGTAACTAGTTGCCTGCGGCTTTACTCGCGTTTTGAGTTTGTTGTCATGTGGTAACCACCACATGACAACAAGTGGTTCAAGTTCAAAGAAATTTCATCACAAATTTCATCGTACAAATCTGACGACCTCTGTGGTCGAGTGGTGTGTATACCGGATTTGATGGGTACGCCACTCTGAGGTCCCGGGTTCGATTCTCGGCCGAGTCGATGTTGAAGGTTTATTAGTTTTCTATGTCCTCTTGGGTCTGGGTGTTTGTCGTACCTTCGTTACTTCTGATTTTCCATAACACAAGTGCTTCAGCTACTTACATTGGGATCGAAGTGATATGTGTGATGTTGTCCAATATATTTCATCAAATTATTCATATATATAATATATTTCATAAAATTTCATCAAATTCAGTTCATCGGCTTGGTAGTGAAAGAGCGACAGATAGAGATACAGAATTACTGTCACATTTATGATATTAGTATAAGTTAGACTATAATTTTACCACCAGAATAGTCAACTTTCTTTTCATAAATGGATTATGTTACGTTATAATTGAAAATGCAATTCATAAAAAAAGCATTTTGTAACTAACTTAACATTTATTATAAATATAGTTACATATATTTAAACAATTAATTAGTAAATTACAAAGGAATGTACTCGATAACCTAACAAAGCAAAACAAAAAATATTTTAATTTTCGACAAACATAAAATTAAAGGCTCAATTTAATATCGTATCCAGTATATTTATACGATGTATAACATAAGAGGGTCACTTTAAAACGCGGGCGCAAGAAATGAGATTTTAACAACAGTTATTACTCTTAAATTAATTAATAACATACTATTAATAACATTAAATGTGTTTAGCAACATATCATTTATGTATATTACGGTAAGTATACCAGTATGTTAATTTAATTAAAAGAATAAGTATCATATTAGAGAGATATATTATAGTCGAGATAGCCCAGTGGTTAGAACGCGTGCATCTTAACTAATAATATCGAGTTCAAAGCCCTGCAAGCATCACTATAATATAAAAAGAATATCTCGTGCTCGGCGGTGAAGGAAAACATCGTGAGGAAACCTGTATATGTCTAATTTCATCGAAATTCTGCTACATGTGCATTCCATCAAAACTTCTTTTCGATGGAAGAGGAGGCCTTAGCCCAGCAGTGGGAAATTTACAGGCTGTTGTTGTTGTAATACTAATATTATAAATGTGATAGTAACTCTGTATGTCTGTATGCTTAAACCGCTTAACCGATTTTGATGAAATTTGGTATAAAGCAAACTTGCAATACAAAAAAGGACATAGGCTACTTTTTTTAGCCTAACACATAACCAACACCCTAAATCACAAGCAAAACCAAAGGCGACTACAAGTTATTTAATACTCCTGTATAACTTTACAAATATACATATATGTATATCTTGATATAATCGTAACGTTTAACAGATTATTAAAACTATTCCCTTGAAAGATCCTTTCCTGTATCTCGCCAAAGAATTTTTAAAACGTATTTAATAGTCGTTTATATCATTAATTTTGTATTTTTTAGATAAATAATGTAAAAATAGACGTAGTTTAATTGTAGCTGTTATGTACGGGGTAATTGCTTGCTTGTTAAGGGGAAGTTTATCTATTGTATATTTATATATTTTTTATTTTAATATATATTTTTAATAATGAGAAATATATAGGAAGTCTATTTTGAGGGTGTAAAGGAAGTGACGTTATGAGCTTGTATTTAGTGCAGCATTACATGTAACGTTTATGTGAAATGTTTCTCGTACAAAATACACTTTGTAATTAATTTGAAATACTTACATTATAACAATTGTCAAATGTATTTTTTTTATAATTTATAAAAAAATTAAATAAAATATACAAGCTGAGAGTATATTTAAACTTATATAGTATAATAGCTAAAGCAGCTACGACTGCTATATTTAGATGTATGATTTTTATAAATATACTATCTACAAACTTTTTAATGTAAAGTCATGAACATATGATCTTGGAAATTATTTGAATAGATAAATGGTATTTCAAAGCATGGTTTAGTCTTTATTTTACAAAAATTGGTCGAGTTTATTAAAAAATATAACAAATTAAAGTTAGGGAACATATTTGTTCACCACCATTTAAGGCATTATTTTAAAGACTAATTACTTTTTTCATCAGCGCTGTACTATAAGAATTAACATCGTATTCCGCTCCTAAAATGACAAAATTGATATGCCATTTTGATACGTGTGTATTATAAATTTTATAGTGATTATAGTCAATATCGCATACCAACTTGGTGGTAGGTCTTTGTGCAAGCCCATCTAAGTAGGTACCACCCACTCATCAGTTATTTTACCGCCAAATAACACTACTGTAGTGTAGTGTAATAACACTACTAATGTGTAGTGTAGTGTCGTGTTCCGGTTTGAAGGCTGAGTGAGCCAGTGTAACTACAGGCACGAGGGACATAACATCTTAATTCCCAAAGTTGGTGGCATATTGACGATGTAAGGAATACTTAATATTTCTTACAGAATCATTGTCTATGGGTTGATGGTGACCATTTACCATCAGGTAGCCCATATGCGAGTCAGCTAACCTATACCATAAAAAAAATCTTCCTGTTATAGTCTTCTTCTGCGGTGAGTTTTGAGTTTCTTCTGAAAACCGCTTCAGAATTTTTCTGTTAAAAATCGTTTTGTTTCCTTTTACATTCTAAGATTTTATAATCATTATTTTATTTTTATTTTTTCAGATGAGTTTAGAACAGGATCGTGAGTTATTGAGTGAGTTGAACTAGATCTTTTTTTAGCAGTTTATTATTGCATGACTATTATTATTATTATATTATTACATGTATAATACAAGTTAACATGGATAGAATCACATGGCGCAATTAGTTATAAATATATATTTTTTATAATATACTCCCTCTTAATATAAATGCAATGCTTTCAATCGCGCCGTCTCATTGAAAGATATCTTTTGTATTTTGAGGTATAATGACGGAAAATTGTTTGTAGCATACCCTTTGTGGAATGAACTATTCCAATCAGAGGTGCTATCACAGAACGTAGTCTTCTTAATAAATACGTATGTTTGTACGCAGTGTCGCTAAACTATTCGCTTAATTTTATTAAACTATCTATATCATTATTTTTCAGCCCTAAAAATAAAAACAAAAGTCTTAATCAAGCAATGTAAAATATCATGAAAAAAATAAGTGATCCTGTTTAAAAAACGTATTCTCTAAATTAATTTTCTTATTTTTAGGTTTTCATTGTGTCTATTATTTTATCTATTTATATTATTACGTTTTGTTAAGATCTATAATAAGAGGCTTATTGACAGAAGCTAATTAATAGTCCATAGATATTGGATCGAAAATAAATTACTATTCCAATAAATATTGATTAAATAAATATAATAATTATTTCAAATTTTCAATTATATAGATCAATTCTTCAACCATTATGATCCCAAAATTCTTCACGAACTTATCTACATACAGGGGCTTGTGAGGCCCCACATCTGACAAACATTAAAATACCATATAAAAAGTTACGGATAAAATGCCAAAGACAACTACTAAGCATCGCTACAAAAGATTTAAATAAAGAATCATAGTAATTGACGTCACAGCAATACAACAATAGCAATACGAGTTCCTTGATAACGCCAACCGTTATCCCTATGGGAATTAAAAATAGAAATACTATCTTGCATTTATATTTTTCTGAATACATAAAAGATACTAATTGTCCCCTGCAGATATTTAGCGGAACTAAAGCTACGTATCGACTACTTGTTCGCTTTGCTCTTTATTATCTAGAAAACGTCATTTTGCTAATAGTTACTAAGATTCTTTTGATATGACTTTTAATAATGACTACAATTTGTGTTTACTAGTAATGTCAGTTTTTAAACAGAAATATATTTATAATCTAAGCCGATATTTGACCAGTGAAATATACTTTTATATTATTATTTACCAATCATATTTTTAGAAATATTTAACATACAGGTACCTACAGTAAAATTTTACAACACAATAGCTAATTCAAGTAATACTTTAGGTATGGATTTGAAAAATAAGGTTCAATATTTTTAGATTTAATGAGACCACAGCTGGTAAAAAGAATCGAATTGGTTAATAAATGATATAAATATTTCTAAAAAAAAAAATACATAAAATGCTGCCGAATTGAGACCTCTTTATTTTAGAACTTTATTGAAAGCAAATTACAGACTTTATAAAATTTTATACAGCCAGTTTTACCCTATTGCGTGATGAGAATATAATTAGTACTGATATGTGTAGAGTATAACGATAATTTGTTACATACATTGCAATTATTATCAAAACGAGAAATAAAAAATAGTGCGTAAAATAAATATTGACTTAAATCAAATATCCCGAACACAATAATCCGAAAATAATACCTACCCATTCGTTGATGGTACTTTTTTTTACTAAGCCGGACTTATTTTCTTTAGTTTGAATCAGTGGAACGCTTCAAAAGTCAATGTCATCTGATACTCAAGACAATAGATTCAATTTATGTACTAATCTATACATAGATAACTGAATTTTAACGTAAAGAAAAAATGTTTCAATAGATTAAATAATACAACCTTAACAAAATATAAATAAACATATAAATTGTATACTGCTATCATGTGAGTCGAGATGGCCCAGTGGTTAGAACGCGTGCATCTTAACCGACGATTGCGGGTTCAAACCCAGGCAAGCACCACTGATTCATGTGCTTAATTTGTCTTTATAATTCATCTCGTGCTCAGTGGTGAAGGAAAACATCGTGAGGAAACCAGCATGTGACAAATTTCATAAAAATTCTGCCACATGTGTATTCCACCAACCCGCATTGGAACAGCATGGTGGAATATGTTCTAAAAACCTTCTCCTCAAAGGGAGAGATGGCCTTTAGCCCAGCAGTGGGAATTTACAGGCTGTTGTTGTTGTTGTATCATGGACTAGAAGCTAATAAGTACTTAATATTAAATCGTGTGTACATGATGAAAAATGTAATCATGTGCAATTTTTTATTGTCATTTTGTAGACCTTTGAACATAAAATAATATATATTACGAATAGTAGTAGCTCAATCTGTCTCAGGTTTATTCATAACAGAATTTGATGATATTCCTTATGAATCAAGCTTGATCTCCAAGGGAGAACAAATGATACTTTTTTGTATACCTGATAATACCTGAAGATCAAAACCTAAATCATAAACAAAACCGAGAAAGAGAACTAGCAACAAAGATATGTAACTAAATCACGCTTTCTTTGAAAACATTATAATAAACGGATGCATGGAATATGAAAATTTACAACACGTTACAGTTAAGTGCATATTCATACAATTATGACCAATATCACCCTTGTTTTATAGTTTAATTTCCTGAAAGCGAACATTTCATTTGTCATAGAGCTGGCATACATGGTTATTGCCTTGAAGTAGCGTTCGTGTAACTCGATGTAAGTTTCGATGTGATGTTTTGGTTATATTGCCTTACGACTTGCGAGAAATGGTATCGTTTTTAATTAAATCCGCAATGTATTTTAATCTACTGTTTTGAACATGATACAAAAGTATATATGTGATAAGCAAAGTCTGTTTTTAGTATATAGAATTAAATGTGAATATAATTAATTTAACCTACAAAAATAAATGAAAAAATAGGAATATACGGTATATATAATTTTATATAAACCAATATAAAAATAAATTAAAATCTAAGTTTTTTTTCAGTCTTTTTAGTGAAAAACTAATCGGAAGTGATAATATATTTTAATTATGTACATAAATACGAAAAAATTACATTTAAAATTTAATTTGATATAGATGAAAAAAAAAATTCCGAGATTTAATTGACAGGAATTTACTTTTATAATTTTCTTAAAACGTAACCAAAACAGCCTTGCGATTAGTAAACATCGTGGCTCTCCACCAAAGATCGCTGGGTGGTGGACAGACCCACTAACGTCATTAGCTTAATGTGTGTTTATTACTTATTTCCTGCCCAGTAATGAGCGGAAGTTCTGTGAGGAAACCTTCACGAGTCAAAACCAACCAACCATGTAATTATCCCGCAATGGATCAGCGTGTTGAACCAGAACTGGAATTATTCTTAATAGTAACAAGTTCATTGATCATTAGTGGTATTCACGGCCAGTTTTTTTGGTATGGATGGCAAACGAGCCGACTCACCTAATGGTAAGTGACTATCACCGCCCATGGACATTTGCAACACCGGGGGACGCACAGGTCCGTTGCCGGCCTTTAAGGAAAGTGTAAACCCTTTTCTAGAACGTTTCCAAGACCTATCGTTTCAGAAAAATCGCCATCGAGAGGTGGTTGTCTTTATATAAATCTATACATATAATAAAATTGGAGTGTTTGTTTGTTATATTAAATATCCCCTTTTTACTCAATGCATATGTATGCACGGTACATATACCAAAATAACATTTTTTTTACATTTTCTGTCTGTCTGCCTGTCTGTCGGTTTGTTCCGGCTAATCTCTGGAACGGCTGGACCGACTTTGAAGGAACTCTCACTAGCAGATAACTGATATAATAACGAGTAACTTAGGCTACAATAATATTTTTTTCTGTTAAATTCAAAAGCGTACAATGTCGCGGGTACTGCTTGTCTTGTATATGTATTTGATGTTTATAATGATATAACAGAATCTATTACAGTATAAGTGCCTTAATAATAAACAGCAACGCACACAGCGCCGCAGACGCGTATTTTCATTTATTTCTAACATCAAGACTTCAAATGTGGACATTTGACGAAAATGCCCATAAATCCGCTTATCTTAATACGTGCAAACAGGTGTGGCCACAAAATTAGCGATAATATATTTAAGTATTACTCTCATGTTCATATTAAATTATCATCTTCATCAAAATTAATAACACGATTAAACGAATGAATGAATATATTGGCTATATATTCACTCACTCACCGTCTCTCGGGAAAAAAGAAGCTCAAATTTGTTTGTAGTTTAAACGATAAAATTTCAATTTAAAACAAGGTAATATCTTTTATTTATTAGTAATTACATAACGACACCTAATCTACCACTTCAGGTTTAAAATTAAACTTTAAGGATTAAATTATAAATGCAAACAATCGAATCAATCATTTTTAATTTTCTAATTAAGAACAACAAGTTATTGTACCCTTCCCATTTATATCAATATTATAATCCTATACCCAAAGGCTGCCTGGAAGAGATCGCTGTTTAGCGATAAGGCTGCCTGTTGCACCTCATGCAACTTTTATGTAACAAAAATGTTATTTTTTAGTTGTAAGATTGGGTGCAATAAAGAATATATAAATAAATAAATAAAAACTATAGTAAATAAGATATTAGAATTAATTGATCGCTCTTTTCGTGGCTCCACATCCTTCTTCATTATTTAAATGGTGCTTTTAATGTATGAGAAAATTAATGATGTCGGAAAGTTTCAGCGACACATTAGCGACAAAGTCTAATGTACGGGAAATACAAAAGTTATAGCATTGAGCGACTACTGGTTCTCATTTAGACTACGAGAGATTTAATGAAACGCTAAAATGCTTATAGACAAAAATCATAATTAATTTTGTATTAAAGCTTTCTACCTACTCCGATAAGCTTTAAGCTTAATTGGCTCAGTAAATAAGAATATTAGTAAAACCTTTAAATGATACATGAGGCTTCTATTATTTTGATAAGTAAAGAGATATATAATTTTTTATGATAATTATACCGAAACCGTTATTTTTTTAGTTTGATTTTTCTCCATTGATTTGTGTTCGAGCAATTGAAAAACGATACCTTTCAGAGCTGTATACGAATAATAATTATCTATTAAAGTCTAGATACGAAGTATTCAATATATTCTTTTGTATTTATAATACTTTTGAATATTTAAATCAAAGTCATAACATTAAATGCTTTAATATATACAAATATCAGCTAAAACTAGTTACTGTACAAATCTTGACCGCGTGGAAAGGTGGCAAGAATGCTAGCAGCATTACCCCGTTGAATTTATTTATAATTATATAATAATATATTTAGACAAGTGCTAATAAAAGTTCTGAACATAATGTTTACGCTAAGATCGTTAAAATCTAAAAGACATTATTAAAAGTTCTACGTTTTTATTTACCCAATTTAAAAGTCGTATAACACGACCCTTTGATATTTAAGTGTTATTACTTCCGAAAATAGTTACCTAATAATAATAGCCAATTTAATACTTCTAAAGGTTATATTAATTATCACATCACAAAGGTAAAAGTTAAGCATATGTATGATAGACTGGCAAAGAGTAAGTGGTTACCACTATAGTCTGTCTATAATCACACTGGAAGAAATTCTTTACAATGCAAATTATCCATTAATTTTTTGCTCAGTGTTAGTGGTAGGAAATAAGTCCATTTTTGAGGTGGACAAGAAGTTCCAAGCCCGGGAAAGTAATACTGGATTTTATGCGGTTAATTAATTTATTTTAAATTTATAAATTACGCTACGAAAGAACATCGTAAGGCAACCTCTTTTTTTGACGAGCAAAGCCGTTTTTTTTCAGGAAAAACTTCAAATGAAAACCTACATGGATTGGCTTACGATGAAATTTTGCTATGTATGAACCAATCTGTAATGGTACAGCATTCAAACCTTATTTTCAGAGAGATATATGACTCTAGACTACATGAGGCTCTTATAATCACTATATGACAAAATAAATTCAAAGCTGCAATAATTTCCGAAGAAGAACGTTAAAATTTACAGGTAAGTTAATCAACTACTAATAGTCAAATAAAAATGTCTAAGAATCAATGAACTCACGAAATAACCTCTAAGCTTAAACAACTGACCTATCCTAACGTTAGTTCTATAAAACCTTTTTCATAACAATATTGTTCACCGTGACATTACGTTTCCCGTGAAACCAGACTCTATTGTCTGGTTACATTGACCCGCGTGACTCAGAATTTGACGTAGTTTCGTAATAAAATGTTGAAAAACGTTAAATATGCTTATCGCTTCATATGATCCAGTATGGAAGTTAGTTTTAATCAAATTTTACGTTCAATGTTATAACTTCAAAGGTTATATTTGTCATTAAATATTATGAAATTTCGGGGAAATTGTAATTTAGAAGTGTAAAAGTGTAGTGTAGCTATATGTTGCTTTCGTTAAAACGTCTTTACATATTAGTGGAAGGAATACATTTAAAGGTTTTAAATAGATAATTTTTGTTGTAAATTAACTTAGACACATTCTACTGATGATTCTGTATTTTAATTTTATTAACACATATTGAAAACTCGTCATTTATTTTTAAATATTTGCATTTATCTTATAAAAGCATAAAAATACATATTATACCACATATAAATTTGTGACTTACTACCTTTTAAAAATATATCGTAAATTAAAAATAATAATATTATTAATAACAAATTTACTTGAAAATACAAACGCTGTAAATAACGTAACGTTAAAAATCCGTTATTTTAAACATAGTTATTGTATTGTTTGTTAATTAACGTTATTCACTCAACCGTTACATATAAACTATATTCATCGTATATCCGTTAGTCAAGATCAGCTATGCTTTAGTTTGTATGACTCATTCAAACAGGAGGCAGTTTCTCACTCGTGATGCGTGAATGTTACGGCTTGTTGAGTAAGTTTAACGTTACTGAGTAACTAAGTTTAATAGGTACATTCACTTTTTAAATTCAAGCGCATGTATTGCTAATTAATGAATGTTTAGAGTTTAAATATGTTAATTTTTTTTATGGTATAGGTTGGCGGACGAGCATGTGGGCCACCGGATGGTAAGTGGTTACCATCACCCATAGACAAGGACGCAGTAAGAAATATTAACTATTCTTTACATCGTCAATGTGCCACCAACCTTGGGAACTAAGATGTTATGTCCCTTGTGCCTGTAATTACACTGGCTCACTACCCCTTCAAACCGGAATACAACAATACTGAGTACTGTTATTTGGCGGAAGAATAATGATGAGTGGGTGGTACCTACCCAGACGGGCTAGCACAAAGCCCTACCACCAAGTGAAGTTAATACTATAAATTTAGTAGTAGGAATTTGTCTTGGTAGGGCTTCATGCAAATTCTGGTTGTGTTTCGTTTTCTTTTTATGGTAAGTGAGCCTGTGTGATCTAAAGGCATAGATTATATAAAAATTGAGTTTCTAAGGTGGGGCATTGACGATATGATAAATGATTATTATTTCTTAAAATACTGATATCTAATAGTGGTGAACCACTTAAAATCAGTTGGTACAATTTGTCAGTTCACCTGCCAAATGTAATGCAAAACGTCTTATAAGTTGTTATTATTAAAGATTAATAATTTCTTAAATTTATTTAATTGAGATTGATAAAAAGATATATCATCAGTCTTTTGCTCCCCACTGTTGAACATAGGCCTCTCCCAGAGCGCGCCAAGCTGCTCGGTCCTCTGTCTCCCTCATCCAGCCTCCACCGGCGATCATGCGAATGTCGTCGGACCAGCGGGTCGGAGGTCGAAAACGATATAGGATATTATGAAATTTATACTCACATTATAGATTTTGTTTAGTCTGTTTGTTTATTTGTGTTAACGGGATCATTTCATATATCCTTTACGAAAACTTTAGGTACCATATCATACATACATATCGAAAAATTGTTGGTTACAGCTCAGAGTTTGGCCCCGTGATTCAGAAAGATCGTAAGACGTTGTTACTGCGCCTGAATTCTTTCTTTTTCGATTAGCTAGAGTGTTTCTGTGTTCTTTTTGCACATACACTTGTGCATTATAATATGCGCGTTGTTATTATATGTACTTTCCTTGCAATTGGTCACTATGGTTAAAAGTATCAAGGCGACACCATCAAACATTGTAAAGTATAGCAGTATTTTATGATATGATTGTTAAAACATTATTCAATCATCTTTAGAATCTAGATTATATGTAAATATCATATTGAAAAAAAAAATATTAATTTAGAAACACATAATACTATAGTTGTAAAATAAACTTCAAGAACAACGCTGGAAGTGCTTGCCTTAACTCTCAAGCTAGACGTACAAGTGATAATTTTATTAACACTCGTTTAACTCCGAAGGCACCTACAGACGTCTGCAATAACAGTTCAGAATTCAATATCTACAATCTATATTAATATTGTAAATGTGAAAGTAACTCTGTATGTCTGTTTGTCGCTATTTCACGACTAAACCACTTTTTTATGTTATAGGTTGGCGGGCGAGCATATGGGCCACCTGAGGTAAGTGGTCAACATCTCCCATAGACAGTGACGCTGTAAGACATATTAACTATTCTTTACATCGTCAATGTTCCACCAACCATGGGAACTAAGATTTTATGTCCCTTGTGCCTGTAGTTAAACTGGCTCACTCACCCTTCAAACCGGAACACAACAATACTGAGTACTGTTATTTGGCGGTAGAATAACTGGTGAGTGGGTGGTACCTACCCAGACGGGCTTGCAAAAAGCCCTACCACCAAGTGGACGCTGAACCAAATTTGATGATATTTGGTATGAAGCAAACTTGAACTCCAAGAAACGGCATAGGCTACTCTTTTGCATGATACGTGACAAAGCAAACCCTAAAAATCGAGCGGAGACGCGGGCTACTATTAGTTATTATATATTTTTATATTCCAGTCACGTGATACTGATTACACCAAGGATACTTAAACTTGGCGACATTCTTGGAGGTATTTTGACTTAAATCGATCAATACAATGATTTTCAGCTGGAAAATTATAAATCAACTAAAGGCATATTTAATACAAGAACTATTTACTCTGAGGCCTTAACTATATATACGAATAAAAATTAAAATATTTCCCGTACAAAAAATGATCGCGTGGAATATTGGCAAGAATGCCAGCAGCATTTTCGATATTGTAAGAAAAAAATTACCAAACCTCATTTCAAATTTGAAAATGAATATTATTTTACTAAGTTACAATTAAAAAATAAAACAGTTTTAATCAATGTTAATGGTTAACACGGAATCACATACATTGTTATATAAGAAAATAGTGTAATACTACATTAGGTATGTTTGTGTGTGTAGTAGGAAACTCGCATCAATTAGTCTAAGAGCCAAAACACGGCGACTTGCAGACGCGTCGTAATTGTTTATGCTTATTACGTGTTCATTGTTTGTTACTCCCTGACTATTCCGAATAGGGTTGACACAATCAAATGATAAATAAACACCTTCATAGTTGCTTAAATTAAAAACGAATAAAATAAATAAATAAATATTGGGCAACATCATATACATTACTGTGATCCCAATGTAAGGAGCTAAAGCACTTGTGTTACGGAAAATCAGAATTAACGACGGTACCACAAACACCCAAACCCAAGACAACATGTAAAACTAATGATAATCTACATTGACTCGGCCGGGAATCGAACCCGGGACGTCGGAGTGGCGTACCCCTGATAACCGGTGTACACACTATTCGTTCATGGAGGTCGTGAAGATTTATATTCAGATGATTATAACACAATAATATGACACAGTTATGTTCTATGAAATATATGAATAAAAAAATAATTTTATATTTATATTAAAAGAATTAGTTGCAACCCTAGTAATATTTATGTATGAGGTTATTTGCGAAATGCTTTATTTATTATTGCTTGATAAACTTTAAGCGTCGAAAGGTTCTATGGTAATATTGAAATAATACAAATTTTGGCCTTTTAATACTATTTCTTAGAAAGGACAAGGTTGTATTTACAACAAGATCAAACTTTCAAGAATGATCAATTATAAAATATAAAAATAAAATTGAGAAACGTTTGTAATCCTTCATGAATGTTACAATATTAGTATTTTTATGGAACTTTTTGTTTGTAATCAGAATCGTGTACTATCCTAGACGTAAGGAGTCTCCTCTATCTGTAAGATCTTTATGGTCTAAAACGACACCAGTTTAAAACCAAAACTTTTTATGGTATTGGTTGGCAAGCATATGGGCCACCTAATGGTAAGTGGTCACTATCACCCATAGATAAAAACGCTGTAACATAATGTTGTCATAAATTTTCGCGATTAAACATATAACGGATTTGAATCGCGTATATTAATTATTTTTAACATTCCGACGTCACGGGTAGACAGTCTACCCGTGACCACGAATGCTGTAAAGTGCTCGAAACGTCGGGATGTTAAAAATAATTAATATACGCGATTCAAATCCGTTATAACTAGTTTTATTTCAACGCTGTAAAAAATATTTACTATTCCTTACATGGTCAATGCGCCACCAACTTTGGGTAACTAAGATGTTATGTCCCTTGTGCCGGTAGTTACACTGGCTCACTCACCCTTCAAACCGGAACACAACAGTACTGAGTACTGTTGTTTATCGGTAGGATAACTGATGAGTGGGTGCTACCTACCCAGACGGGCTTGCACAAAGTCCTCCTACCAAGTAATATATAGCTTTCGGTAATATATCAAATAATCTCTTTGGTTTCAATATAATGTACCAATTAAAAATGAATAATTCAAATACATTTGACGGTACATTAAATACTAAGTGAACGGTACACCCAAAAAAAGAGACAAAAAAATATTTACCCATAATCCGACAAACTGTGCATACTCTTGCAATTTTTTTGCACGATACCTGTATGGTCTATGGTATCTGTAACGACAGTACATTAAATAATAAGCGGGTGATACCTAAACCCAAAAAATCCTATAATTTTAAAAGAGACAAGTAATTGTTTACCTATAACTGGCATAGATAGATAGATAGATAGAATATACTTTATTGTACACCACAAACAATAAACTTTACATGGAAGAAAAAAAATAAAAATAAATTAAAATGTACAAAAAGGCGGTCTTATCGCTAAGTAGCGATTTCTGCCAGACAACCTAGGCATATTGTGTATATTCTAGAAATTTCTATACACGATATGTGTAATTACGGCCTTCGTTTCTTAAAACTTCAATCGTTTCCAGGTAAGTAGTTTGCGGATCAATATCGAAAAACAATCGTTAGTGTGACGAATAGCTTGTACAGAGTAGTTTGTAACAGATACTTTATTTAACAATATACATGTGTAAGCTTTGTAGTGGCAGTTGAGACGAAGGAGGTCGTCTAAGTAAAAGACGTATCACATTTTTATTTAATGACATAAGAAGTATCAGTTAATTAAAAATATTTATAGAAGACTAAGATATGTCATACGTGTATTTTTTTTATTAATTAGTGTTTATTTAGTCTCTGTTCTCTAAATTATGATTCGCTATTTTAGGTTTGTATTAGTCTGCTTATATAATTGTATTTTTTTATTGGATATTTATTTGTTACTAACAAAATTAAACGCTATTTTAGATGAATCAAATTGTTTGCTTTGGAAAACCCATGACATTATATATGTAGTAGCTTTACTTAACATAATTGTTAAATGACAATTCAAAAGTGCTCGTAAAAGCCTACTTGGATGAAGTATATTTTGATTTGATAGTTTGATTGATATATCACAAGATATTTCAGCTAAAACTAATATGTTTCAACTATCTAAAAAATGTACTTTTATATAACAATAACAAAAAGAGCACAAACGAACAAATGGGCCATCAGTAAAACAACTGTAAGTGGTTGCCATCGCCCATAGACATTGAGGCGCAATGAAATTGCAACCACTCCTTACAAAGCCATGCGCCACCAACTTTGTAAACTCATCCTTCAATAGGAACACAATAATAATGATAATACCCTAACCTAACCTAACAAAGAGTTTGAACACCTTAAAAATGCCAGTACATATACTCCACATGCTCCAGAAAGCCATAATTCTTAACACCTGTCGTATCAACTGAAAATTTTTATCATCTTCAACTTCATCGTCCAAGTTATATATATATAATATAAACACTCCTTAACGCTTGCCCGCGATTTAGGTTTAAACCCCCTCGAAACATTAAATGTTAAAAATGATAATAATAATTTATAACATGTTAATTAATCCTATTTACAAAACGATATTTTTTTATTAACTTTTGGACTTTGGACACGGGTAGTAATCCAAAACACAACAACAACAACAACAACAGCCTGTAAATTCCCACTACTGGGCTAAAGGCCTCCTATCCCTTTAAGAAGAAGGTTTTGGAACATATTCCACCACGCTGTTCCAATGCGGGTTGGTGGAATTCACATGTGGCAGAATTTCTATGAAATTTGTCACATGCAGGTTTCCTCACGATATTTTCCTTCACCGCTGAGCACGAGATGAATTACAAAGACAAATTAAGCACATGAATCAGCGGTGCTTGACTGGGCCATCTCGACTCAAATCCAAACATCCAAAACACAACAGTCCCTTAACTTGACATGTTAAATAGCTTGAATAATTAACTTATTATAAGATATATACACACGAGTCTAGCTACTCTGTACGAAATAGACGTTATTATTTTCGTATTAAGGTCGTGCTGTCTGTACGTCAAATTCGATTACGGGAACCGATTAAAACAATATAAAATATCGTCTGCTATAAGCTACTTATCAGTGTCTACTTCTAATATACTTACGTCGTTTGTTTATTGGTTTTTAAACCGCTGATCCAAATCATTTTTCCATACTATATGTCAGGACTTAAAACGACGTGTACAAGACGCAAGTGTCTTTACGTGTTGATTTTGGCGTCCCATTGGATTATGATGGAATATATATGACACTTGGGTTTGCGTAAACACTTTCAGTGAAAACATTTACACTGTCTATAAGCGGTGGTGAACACTTACCACAAGATGGCACATTAGTCCGTTCGCCTAGTGATCTATGCCTTCTAGTAAAGTAAAGTAGTAAAGTCTGTAAATTTCCCTCTTCCATTAAGAGGGTTTGGAACATATTCCACCACGCTGTTCCAATACGGGTTGGTAGAATGCACAAGTGGCAGAATTTTAATGAAATTAGACACATGCAGGTTTCCTAACGATGTTTTCCTTCACCGCCGAGCACTAGATGAATTATAAACACAAATTAAGCACATATATATAGTGGTGCTTGCCTGGGTTTGAACCCGCAATCATCTGTTAAGATTAACGCGTTCTAACCACTGGTCCATCTCGGCTCTCGCCTATGCCTTCTACCTACCAATTATATATATACCATTAATATTATAATTAAGTTTTTTCAAGCAATTAAAAATTTCGTAATTCTTATGAATCATGGTCGTCAATACAAACATTGCGGAAACTGTGGTTAGAGCGATTGTGGGTGTTTTACGTTTTAATTTCAAATTATATGTTTTGTCTGTGGTCGAACATTCTAGATAAAAAAATATAATCGACTAATAAGTTTACAATAAAGTATCTTTTTTGTATTTTTTTATTCGTGACCAGCACACCACCCTTTCCGGGTACAAAGTACAATAAGGTGCTACATAGATTATCTATTTTTAAGGATAAGCGTACAAAGATAATATTTTGTCTTTTTTCCAAGATCCTTCGCGAGAGTACGTAGAGTAACTCACCAATAATCACAATCATAAGATCTCAAAACAATATTATTAATTTATTAAGAAGATTTAAAAAAAAAATAGGGAATTATAAAAAAAGGAGTTCGATTTCAGTAATACTTTACCAAACCACAAATTGATCTTCTGTTGCCATTGTGACGTCATTTACCAGTACAATAGTTGCGTAGCAAGTTAACGTGTGTAATAAATAGAGTTTCATTTTATACGAGGTTGATTGATGACAGTGACTCTCACATTCGCCGGACGAGACTCGAGCCAAGCTTTGCTTTTTCGACTTTTTAGGGTTCAACTAACTTTCCTGGGTTCCATGTTTTTATTAGTTGTGACATTATAAGGTAATTAAATGTTACTAATGCTTATATCCCGCAAAAGGAAAAAGAGGTCGCTCCCTAGAAAGAAGACGAACTTATAAAATTCGCAAACTATTACTTCGAACTTGAGAATAGCCCAAGATAGGAAAAAGTGGTACTGATATGGAAGAGGATTTTGTTCCAGGAGTCTGAGAGGTCCCTAGTCAAAATTATATTAAATAGTCTTTAATGCCTAGGCAAAGTCTCGTGATAAAGCACTTATAAAGTCAGTAATTTGCACATAAAAGCGTTGATAAAAGTTTCAATATCACTTTTCAGTTCTATATTTCTATTTATATGGTTTGGCAAATTATCAAATAATATGTACCTAGAAGTTGCTTTTATCAAGCACAAATGAAACCAATATTTCAATTTCATTCATCGTTTTTTGATAACAGCACAATATCAAATATTGCATCCGTGCCAAAATACTTCACTTCAAATATTCAGAAGTAACGATCGTGCTTTACAAAAACTTGGCAATAAATATGCAAACAGACAGTCATCACATATAATATCACAAAGAATTGAGTCTCGTTTTGCGTAAAGAACAGAGAAATCGTCGAATATTAAACTCTGATAAAAAAAATACGACAGAACCCTTTCATTGCGTTGTATCATTAAATCCATACCCCTGTTTTATTTTTTTACACAAATCGCTATACAGACGGGTATCAAACCTAAAACCCTTTTGTTACCGGGACACCTGCACCATTGAGCTTTGGGTGCTCTTTACAAACAAACAGACTTAATAACGTCGTAAGTGATTAAACAGCGCTATTGAAATTTGCACTCTCGTTTGAAGATTTTAAGTGTATGTTTGTTTGAAACATATACTTTTTATTCTAAGCGATGGGTTACGCAAATTTTTATTGTAAACAAGAAGAAAAAACGCCCGGTCGTGAGTCAACTTAATTATCAGTTAATATTAATGTATCATCAAATTGAAATATACTAAGCTTGATTTAATAATATTTTGTTGGTTTGCAAACTTTGTGCAAACCACATTGATAAAGCTAGAATATTTGATTGATTTGATAAAGCTAAAATAGTCCAGTAAAATATCTCAATTACTTATAGGTTGAGCT
Source organism: Vanessa cardui (assembly GCF_905220365.1). Classification (NCBI taxonomy): domain Eukaryota; kingdom Metazoa; phylum Arthropoda; class Insecta; order Lepidoptera; family Nymphalidae; genus Vanessa; species Vanessa cardui. The sequence continues at coordinate 10,380,570 of NC_061143.1, forward strand.
GAGATGGCCCAGTGGTTAGAACGCATCTTAACCGATGATTGCGGGTTCAAATGCACCAGTGGTGCTTGCCTGGATTTGAACAACACTATATATATATATATGTGCTTAATTTGTGTTTATAATTCATCTCGTGCTCGGCGATGAAGGAAAACATCATGAGGAAACCTGCATGTGTCTAATTTCATCGAAATTCTGCCACAAGTGCATTCCACCAACCCGCATTGGAACAGCGTGGTGGAATATGTTCCAAACCCTCTCCTTGATTGAAGAGGAGGCCTTATCTCAGCAGTGGGAAATATATAGGCTATTACTACTTATAAGTTAATAACCAATGAAAGATATAACAAAACAAAAGAAGAGCTGCATTAAGATTTAAACTCAATAATCCCCGAGCAATTTTCGTTCGATAAAAAAACGACAAATAACCGGTTTGCTGGATGAGGAAAATTGATATTTTATCGATCCTTATTCAGAAATCAAGGTTTTGTTTACATATTAACTGGGCGCTGTATACCTACATATACCGTTATAGAAATAAATATCGTTGATAAGAATATTAAATACATTAGTGGGTTTATTTGGGTTCGAAAAAAATAATTCATTTTAGATCTGTAATTAATACAAAATTTGACATGAATTCAAATAAAGAAACGCTTGGAAAAAGTAAAGCATTGTCTTATTTTTTGGAATCTAATTTGAATTTCGAACATTTTTGGAATCTACGGCAGTTTAAAAATATTTTTGGTTCTATCATTTTATTTAATAGTAACAGACTTGCTTTTGAACCTTTCAAAGGAAAATTATTAGTCTGAATAAAGACGAACAATTTTTTTATATATATATTTCAATACAACACACTTATCTTGAGAAAATGCTTTTTGACATTTGTATACGTTTATTTCTCGTAAAAACTAGGTTTATTTTCACCGTCTATTTTTGTCCGGATATTCAAAATTACTTTTCCATAGGATAATACTGCTAGCATTTTTGACACTTTACTCGACCATGTTTAATTAATTTTAATTTATAGATATAATATATAAATATAAATATGAGACAACGTCATATATTTACTCTGATCCCAATGTAAGTAAGTAAGTAGCTAAAGCACTTGTGTTGTAAAAAATCAGAAGTAAGGACGGTACCACAAACACCCAGACCAAAGACAACATAGAAAACTAATGACAATCTACATCGACTCGGCCGGGAATCGAACCCGAGAAGTCGGAGTGGCGTACCCATGAAAAACAGAGTAAACACCACTCGATTTTTTTTTAAATTATAGTATAGGTTGACGGACGAGCATATGGACCACCTGATGGTAATGGTGACCACCATTACCCATATACAACGACGCTGTAAGAAATATTAAGTATTCCTTAAATCATCAATGCGCCACCATCCTTGGGAACTAAGATACTATCGTATATACGTAATCGGTGCCGTAAAGTATGTAGAGATGCTCAACGTAAATATATACAAGATAAGATTGAGAACAGCAATTCTTCTCAGACCTGGAAATTCCTACAATCTCTAGGTATTGGACGACAAGCAACCAGGATCCCTCATACTGTTGATCTCAATGCTCTGAACGGATTTTTTGCTAGTACTGTCCTAATGAACAACAGTGATTTAATTAGTACTTTGAATCATTTTAGATCCTTGCCTATTCCTAACAGACCCTCTTTTCACTTTTCCCCAATTACTGCTAGTGACGTTAAGGCCAACATCCTTGCAATAAGATCCGATGCCACGGGATGTGATGGAATCAACCGTAGAATGATACTTGCTGTGCTAGATTATGTTCTCCCTATATTATTTCACATTTTCAATTTCTCCCTTGACCATAACGAATTCCCTTCCACTTGGCGTTTAGCTTATATCATTCCAATTCCCAAAAACAAAAATCCCATATCTTTCTCTCACTTTCGTCCAATATCTATTCTTCCATTTCTGTCTAAAGTGTTAGAATGTATTGTCCATCTTCAATTAACAAAGTATCTAGCAGAGTACAATGTACTCTCTGATTTCCAATCAGGATTTCGGAGAGGTCATAGTACTACTACTGCCCTACTTAAAGTATGCGACGATATACGTTTTAACATGGACAACAGACATATTAGTATCCTGGCATTATTGGACTTCAGTAATGCGTTCAATACGGTTGATTTAGATCTCCTGCTGGCAGTGCTTCGGTCGATTAATATATCTTCCGATGCATGTGAGTGGTTTCGTAGCTACCTGTTTGGTCGTCAGCAATGTGTACGGATTAATAATAAATTATCCAGCCTCCAATCTCTCTCATCTGGTGTTCCTCAAGGCAGTGTCCTCTCTCCACTTTTATTTTCAATTTTTATTAATACTGTATCCCATCTCCTCTCGTCTTCCTTTCATCTTTATGCTGACGACTTGCAGGTCTACGTTTCTGCTCCCTTAACAGGTATCGGAGGGGCTATTGAGAGGCTGAACCAGGAATTGCATAAAATTTGTACTTGGAGCAAGACGTGCGGGCTTCTTGTAAATCCAGATAAATCGCAGGTCATTATTATTGGCAGCTCCAAACTACTTACTAAAGTTGATTACGCCAACCTACCTGCGATCATCTTTAACAATACGCCTCTGTCACTTAGCAGTTCCGTTAAAAATCTTGGTCTTCTTATCGATAATACATTATCCTGGACTGTGCAAGTTGCTGAAGTCAGTAGAAAAGTTTTCGCCACATTTCATTTGTTAAAACGTTGGAAACACTTTCTGCCCATTAAGACTAAAATCACGTTATGTCAAACTCTTCTACTTCTTATTTTGGACTACGCAGATTGTTGTTACACAAACATTACTGAGGACCAACTCAATAAGCTAGAAAGGTTACAGAACGTTTGCATCAAATTCATCTTTGGTCTACGGAAATTTGATCACGTCTCCGAATATCGGGCGCAACTTAAGTGGCTTACTATTCGACATCGTCGCAACTTGCACATGTTATCCCTTCTTTACTCTATCCTCTACAATCCTCTTCTTCCCGCGTATTTGAAGGAACGGTTCTGTTTTGTGGGTACTGACGTCAGCTATCCACATGAACTGCGATCACGCTCTGACAACAAACTGTCACTGCCGGTCGCTCACACCCACTTCTATAGCGAATCCTTTACGATGACAGCTGCAAAGCTATGGAATACGCTCCCTGCCGAAATTCGTCAATCTGAGTCAATTTATATTTTTAAAAATAGGTTACATAAGTATTATTTATCTATTCAATCTCGGTAAATACTATTTCCTATATTATCATACTATTAGTATTTATTTATTAAGTATTATATTTTATGTACGTAAGTTTTATTATTATTATTATTTTTTTTTTTATTATATGTTTAGTATAACTTTCTGCTATATATATAATTTTATTTATATAATTATTTGGTATATATAATACATATGTATTTATTAAACTTATATATATGTATTTTGTTATATATTATTTGTATTATTTAAAAATTAATTTTTAGCTGTTTAAGAATAAAACATGCTTGTTTGCACCATCCCGTTTCCCACAGACAAATTCTTACTCTAAAGGGTTGTCTGTAAGAGATTGAGTCTTATTGCTTTAAGCAATAAGACCGCCTTTGCACGCTTCTCTTTTTGTTATGTTCTTGTAATGTTATGTACACTGTATCTTTTGCTTTTTGTGTGCAATAAAGTATCTATAAATAAAAAATAAAAAAAAATATTATGTCCCTTGTGCCTGTAGTTACACTGACTCACTTACCCTTCAAACCGGAACACAACAATAACGACTACTGTTGTTTGGCGGTAGAATAACTGATGAGTGGGTGATACCCAGACGGGCTTGCACAAAGGGTCCACCACCAAGGGTCGATCTCAGAGGTCGCTATATAAATATAAACATAGGCCTTAATATTAATAATTAATTTAATTTAGTGTATATGTTTATATGTAATTTAGTGTATATGTTTCTTTTACTATAAAAGTAATTATATAATATTGTTACGCAACATAGGCTGCGATTACAACTCGGATGAGTGTACATCTGCAAGAAGCGTTTCATATTTTTATCGAAGTTTATAAGAAAAGTATTCTTATCCTTATAACGTTGATTATATCTTCTCAGTATTTCTTAAGCACCATTTTCCTCGTAATTCTATGACTACACGATTAATTAAAGTTTATTTACATTTTTATAATATTCACAAATATAGTTGAAAATACGTTAATACTTGAGTGTAATGTAAAAAGAATGCGACTACTTCCGTTTTGGCGCGATCGTCTGACTTCTGATTTGCATAACACGTTCATTTCGTATATTTTTTTTTATCTTTTTTTTAGTTTTATCATAAAATACATGTATTTTATATTTATTAATAGTTTTGATATGAAATACATTTTATTATTTATAAATAATAATACCAGTAATAACTAAGTTGGAGATCCTTTTTATCGTAGACCAAAACCGATGTTTGAAATCACAGGCCTGCTTTGTATTTTCTTATGACAAACTACCTATTGACGACCTCCATGGTCGAGTGGTGTGTACACTGGTATTCATGGGTACGCCACTCTGAGGCATCCGGGTTCGATTCCCGGCCGATTCGATGTAGATTACCATTAGTTTTCTATGTTGTCTTGGGTTTGGGTGTTTGTGGTACCGTCGTTACTTCTGATTTCCATAACACAAGTGCTTCAGCTACTTACATTGCGATCAGAGTAATGTATGTGATGTTGTCTCATATTATTATTATTATGACAAACTGGAACGCTAAACAGCCATACTTTGTAATAACAGGAACATCACATAGTTTCCAAGGTTGGTGCCGTATTGGACATTTTTTAGTACCAATGTCCCCAAGTTGGCTGATCGACATTGGCGCTACTACTTGCCCTTCCAGCTTGCAATAATAATTACAAATTCTTTAAACGTTGGACTTGAATTCGATTAATAATTTTACAACTTAATAATTTGAATATGTTCATGGAAATACAATAAAGTAAGTAAGTCTAAGTCTGTCTGTCTATCTTATGTCTAAGTTCCTTGTGATGTTTTTCTTTTTGTGTAATATGTTTTTTTCTGTGAAGGATAAGGCCTTTTTAGCTTTTTTTTTTTTCTTTTCTGTTCTTATAATTTCATTTATTTTTTGTATGCGTGCATGTGTTTATGTTTACCCAATAGTCAGGGGCCATCTGAAAATAAGTACTGTGCATTAGCACAGGTTATACTGACATTGTGTTCTTTAAATTTAATTATTTTCTTCTGTATAATGTAATGTATGTGTGTAGCAAAATAAATGGTTTAAATGGTTTAAATAAATATATTACAGGCCCAAATTAGATACAGAGTCTATACCCTGATTTAGATACTGATCTATAACATCCTCCGGCCTCCCCCTAAATATGTCCCGGTGAAGAGACGGACAGAGCTAGCTATAAATAATATCATATTTCATACAAAACCTCTAAAAAAAGTAAAGTAACAGCCTGTTAATTACCCACTGCTGGGCTAAGGCCTCCTCTTCCATTAAGGGGTTTGGAACATATTCCACCACGCTGTTCCAATGCGGGCTGGTGGAATGCACATGTGGCAGAATTTCGATGAAATAAGACACATGCAGGTTTCCTCACGATGTTTTCCTTCACTGCCGAGCAATGAATGCCGAGCAATGAATTATAAACACAAATAAAGTACATATATATAGTAGTGCTTGCCTGGGTTTGAACTTGGAATCATCGGTTAAGATGCACGCGTTCTAACCACTGGGCCATCTCAGCTCTCAACTCTGAAATGATTAAATCATTGTTATGTATTTAAGTAACAATAATTTATAACCAAAATTATAAAAATACAAACACCTTTGCATCTTAAAATAAACTCACATTAGTCACTCACACGTAAACTTAAATTCTGAATTTGCATATATCGTTATCTCTTTCCCTCAACAGATAATTAGCATAACAAAGAACGAGTCATCTCTTTCCTTCATCGTATTCACATACAAAATTTGAATGAAAAATCAATATAACTTTGTTGTAACCGATGTGGTAAGATGTCAAATTGACCATGAGAATTATTCAAATATTTTATAATCATCTATGAAGAATCGTTTGAGGTACGCACCCCTGTCTAGTTTGCATTTATTAACTGAATGACTTTTTCTAAAACATAATTACATAAAGAATGTCATACAAAAATAACATAATTTTTATTATTTAAAGTTAATTAAAAGTTTGTTATTATGTTGCGTTCAAATTAAGAACATTCTTCGTTATAAAAAAAATTACAAGCTTTTTTTATGAGATAGTTCTTTTCAGAAATCATTAAACCTATAAATAAAATAATAATAATTATTAATTTTAAAAACTGAAGCCCTACATCTTGTAAAACATATAAAAGATAATTATAATTGTGTAAGGGAGATAATGGATTAAATATAATTAAATAAAATCCCTTTGTTAAATCTTTCAAATTATAAAATTCAAATTCGAAACATTTCACCGGATTTCATACAAAAATGCATAGACTTTCCCACGGAGTATCTAGCTGGGAAGCGAAATCCTTGCTCTTGTATAAAAATCTCATTTAAACACCGATCGAGGGAGATTGTGGAATAAAATTTGCATTCCAACTCACGTCGAAATCAACGACAATCCTATATTTAAATTCACTTGACAAATCGCTAAATTTTTTACCTAAATAACCACCTAATTGTCTGTGAGAACGTGTAAACGTTAGTTTATTTGCGATATCGATTTGCATGAATTGTTTTGTATGCAAATACGTGAAGTATCGATGTATACGAATGATTATTATCATAAACTGTCGATTAAAGAACAAGTGTGTGAATGAACCTTTGTAGGAATTCTCAAAGTTTAATTCGTTTTATTCGAATACGATTAAGTAAACAAACTAAAAATACTTACATTTGATTGGTTGAAAATAAATTGAAATTAAATTTAAATTTCGAATCGAATGTCTTGACAGTTTTAATAAGAATCGTTTTAATAAATATACTACCCACCCAATCGCCAAGCTATACTTAGTATCGTTGTGTTCCGATTTGAAAGGGGAGTGAGCCAGTGTAACAACATAACATCTCAGCGCGCATGTCTGGAGGCGCATAGGTTATGTAAGAAGGAGTTAACTATATACAAAATACGACGCTAATATTTATGGGTTACCAATCAGAGAGATCATTGATTTGGATGATTTAAAGTAATTCTTTGTATATCTTCCGTTTCAATAAATATGGTCACTCACAATCGTATTGTATTCATTTTTTTTTATATGACGAAAGGGCAAGAAGCCCACCTGATGGAAAGCGACTACTACCGCCCATGGACATCTGCAACACCAGGGGGCTTGCAGGTTCATTGCCGGTCTTTAAGGAAGGAATACGCTCTTTTTTTAAGGTTCCCAATTATTAAACATCACCCAGAGTATTCACAAATAAAACATTGCAAATATTTAATTTAATGACAAACAACAATAAAATTCGCTGAACTTACGCAAAGCAAACCGAAAAATTCCGAATCGAGTTCCATTAAAACATTTAACTTTAATTAGTGCAACAAAAATAAACCGCAACACACGAAAGGCGTACCCTGGCTGTGACGTATCAATTTAATTAAAAACAGTTTTCAGTTTTCGCCGTGAAATCCGTTGAAAATTACCGACTTCATAGATGCTATTAATCATTAGTTACACGGACAGACCTAAACAAAGGCGGTTTGTGTTGTGCGACAGGGCTGAATAATTGGTTCAAATAAATACCAAAGCATTTTTCTTATTACAAATAATATTTTTTAATGTTATTACTACCAACCCGCCCCGGCGTCACAAGGTTGTAATACTGATACAAAATATACTACAGAATTTGTTAATTTACGGCATCAAATGAGAAACTTCTGAAATTATATATACAAAAACTTACTCTCGAATCACTCCCTCTATTAAAAAAAAAACGCATCAAAATCGGTGGCGTATTTTTAAAGACATACATAAGCGACTTGTTTTATACTATCTTATGATACTTAAATCTTTATTTATGTGACTTAACTTGCTCAATGGTCTACTGAAAGCTTGTAAATATTTCACGGCTGGGCCAAGACGCCTCTTAATTGTTGAGAATAGGGCTTAGAACTATTCCTATACGAGTTGGTACTCATGCGTATTTTTTAACACTCAATTTCGCGACCGTTACTTAATTTATTATAGACCGTATTTAATAATATTCTTAATACCATGTCGAAGTTAGTACTTTGGTTATCTGTCAAATGTCAAATAAGCATTATGTTTCTTTGTAAACTAGTAACCACTGGCCAAAGATATTGGCGCCAAATATTAACCAATTCTTACATCGGACTTGCACAAAGCATACCAAGATGTAAATAGTGAGCTTCCATTTTGCATCATCCACATAGAAAATCGACACTGCTTAAAAAAGCCTTTTAAATTTATCTATAATTAATTATAATAATTGAATTATATCATATTAGATTTATCATAACAATTACATAGATGAATAAGCTGTTAAATGTTATGGTCATATCAGTCTCAAATCATAAGAAAAATCTATATAACCATCTAAATTAGATTATCATCTGAATAAGATCTTAAGTCGCTTAGCATTCATGTCTAGCGACTGTGATTCTTATAAATAGTTGTAAATCTGGACCTTGAGATATATATCAGTAAACATCACACATTCAGAAATTCAGGGTCAGCCCTCGGCCCCCAATCGCTTTCTCTTTTAGTCATACATAACTGTATGCAACATGAATGATGTCAAGATCAGTGAAAATGAATCATAATATAATTTCTGCGACGTTAAGATACAGTCTCATGTTTACATTTATTCTAAGTATCATAAAGAAATTGATACGAAGTATTCGAAAATAGACCTTAAAATCGAATGCTTAAAAACATAATGATTATATCAAAGTCAGGAGTTAAGTCTATCTGGTTCAAATATAGATTTAACTGATGCTTTTTTGACATTTGTATTTTTTTATATGAATATATTGTTTTACTGTGCCGTTTGAAGAGGAATAACAGTTCGCCTGTTTAGTCCATAGATACTGGAGCTGTAAGAAGTTTACTTGGTGGTAGGGCTTTGTGCAAGTCCGTCTGGGTAGGTACCACCCACTCATCAGTTATTCTACCGCCAAATAACAGTACTTAGTATTGTTGTGTTCCGGTTTGAAGGGTGAGTGAGGCAGTGTAACTACAGGCACAAGGGACATAACATCTTAGTTCCCAAGGTTGGTGGCACATTGATGATGGAAGGAATAGTTAATATTTCTTACAACGTCATAACCCTTAATTCGAGTCAGCCTCTTGTAAACCGAGATATCTCTTTTCTGTGACCCCTAAGCTGTTGGTTGGAGCTGTTTGGTCTTATCGTGAATTATAAAAGAATTAACAAAGAAGGTTACATCTATACAACAATTAATGTTTGTGTCATTGTGTTTATCCGATTGTGACGAGGGGAATGTTCTGAATAAATCAGCGAAAGTCTTGGCAGAAAAAAACAAAATTCCAAACAGTTTTATGGACACTTATTCCATCCATGCGGAGTGAGGTGAGTTAGAAATGAAATCATTTACGTTATCTAAGCAAACATTATATTAAACTTTATATTAATGGAGTAGCACATGTTATTAACTTTAAAATAAAAATGAAATATATTTTTTTTTCGTTCGTGACAACCCTATATCACAAAACATTAAACAAACCTTAGCACAATAGCTTGCATCAACTTGCAGCAGGGTTGGCGCGAATTAATAGCTGCTGTGAGCCCTTAATGAATATTGCAGCCAAATGCAACTTGACTGATAGTTTGTTGTGTGTTAACATTATATTGGCTGGCGGTGTAATGACACTAATGTTTTGATATATATGAGGTACGAGTTGTTACACTGCAGTGCATTTTGTCGTATAAGCTGAAGATGATTTATATTAGTTATGTTCACTAGCTGAAAGTTTTAACTGTACTAACCAATATATTTAACAATGTGATTTTTTTTTCTGTAATTATTTTTAAAGTAAAACTTCTTGATGGAACTTTCTTGATAACAATTTAGGTGAATCGTTATTTGTTGCAAAAATAATGATTTCTCATATTTCGAGGAAATTAATCCACTTTAATGAAACCCTTTCAAATTAATTTCGATGATTAAATACTATAAATATCATAATTTGTAATATAATAGACGAGTTATTTTCTCTATTCAGACGGTGCTATTGTTTAATGTAACTCGCCTTTGTCTTTGAATTTGCATATACTTGCAATGTTTATGAAACTATAGGTTGACAATCCCAGTAATTGTATTACGTAGCCAAATGACAGAGTACTTACATTCATATTTTAAATTTAATAATTCAAAGGTTTTCGCATGACCATCCTAACTTTTTAGATTAATACAAACCCATTAAAAAGAGTGGATTCACGTCACAAATTAAAGTCAACATTTTGAAATAATTTCAAAGAAGAAAAGAGATAGAAATACAAATGTATAGGAAATATTTTATCGTGACATAATATACATTCTTATAGCAATTATTCATTTAATAATAAACATAAACAACGAATTCGGTCATCTCGATCAAAAGATTATATTAATGGACTCATGACCCAAAACAATACAATTTGACGAATTGTTTTAAGTAAAATAAATTCAGTAACCCTTGAATATATTATTTTTTTTCAGAAAACAATAATCATAAACGAATTTTAATGAACATTATATAAGTTGTATTTGAAGTTCCTCGTGAAATAAATTCTGAAAGCTGTAAAATTTCACTTAACATCAGGAGTGAATATTAAATAGAAATTATATTAAAAACTCCGACTACCCATCTGTATGTTTAATATTGATGATTATCTGAACTTCCATCACGACGCCAATTATCATGACGGACTAGCAAAGCGCAGGAGACTTTGGAGTTTTTGCACCAGATTCTTTCTCGATTTCCATGCTCCAATACTTCAGTGGGACGGTCATCAAAAGCAACAGGAATTACTTTATAGCAAGCCCAAGATCTCAAGACCTATCGTCGATCGTAGTATACGGTAGCCTGTAGCAGCCTGTAAATTTCCCACGAATGGTGGGCTAATGGTCTCCTCTCACATTAAGATGAGGACTTAGAACATATTCCCCCACACTGTTCCAATGCGGGTTGGTGAAATGCACATGTGGCAGAATTTCAATGAAATAAGACACATGCAGGTTTCCTCAAGATGTTTTCCTTCACCGCCGAGCACGAGATGAATTATAAACACCAACTAAGCACATATATATAGTGGTGCTTGCCTGGGTTTGAAACCGAAATCATCGGTTAAGATGCACGTGTTCAAACCACTGGGCAATCTCGGCACCAAATATAATATGTAGGTATAGTTAAATTCAACGTATATGTTGATAAAAATAACGTCGATGCATTTTATTAACAGCGAACCATACCTCTGTTTGGTTGACGATGACAATAGTATCGTCACAATGCTATTGAAACACGTATTCATACATAAAGCAAAAAAGCCACATCATTCGAACACCTGCGATTGATTTCAATACACCCTTCATTGATTGATTAGCAATTGAATTGGTTATGAGCAATTTTGATATTTATAACCGTGGCGTTGGGACTAAATTCGGTTGAACGATTACAAAATTTAGCCTGTAGCGAAAGGATTATGATGCAAAAACGAGAATGACTAAAATTAACTCGGTGCATTGAATTTGTGATCGATACTAATTTTCGGTGTATTCTCGAATTGGTTTAGTTTAAATAAAATCGATTCGTTATTTTGATAACACATTCGCTTACAATGAATATATGCCTTCGTATCTTCGCTGTTTATAGTAAAATTACAAGTCAATTTTTTAGATTTCATTTCAATTTATTTTACTTTTAATAGACATAAATATGTATTCAACTTTATATACTGTATCAAATATGTATACCACCTAAGTGTCTCGATTCTTCTCAGTAGAATCTATATATAGAACCAGTGCTAGTGGTACTAAAAATGCAACTTGAGTAAAAAATTGTATTTTATACGACCCCCGTGGTCGAGTAGTGTGTACACCAGCTTTTATGGGTAAGATACTCCGAGGCCCCGGGTTCGATTCCCGGCCGATTCGACGTATAAAAGGGTCTGGTTATTTGCGGTACCTTTGTTACTTCTGATATTACATAACGCAAGTGCTTTAGTTACTTGTAATGGAAACACAGTAATGTATGTGATATTGTCCAATATTTATTTATTTATATTTATTTAATTTCATTGTTTTTTAGAGACAAAATGCGAGCTTTCGCATAAACAAAGGTGAGGCTACTCTTATAGTTAATCCTGCCTTTACATCTCTCCAACTACATTCAAACAATTTCAAACCTAACAATTCGGTACATTAAAATTATGAATAGTTTTCCATCTAATAATTCTAAGCGTTCATATTTTCCACATTTTCCGAGCCACGCAGCCCGCATGCGCGATACTCACGTGACAAAAGCGACCTTGGTTTATACAATACAGCAACTGATAAATTATGTCCAAGGATAGCGACCTCGAACCAGTATACAATATTTATGGAATGTTTCATTTTTTCCCTACGCACGTGTTTGAATCATACGCTGAATATATTTTCATTTCTGAACGGATTGTTACCGGGACTTCGCTTGAATATAGTAAGTGTGCATCTTAACGTTCAGAAATTCAAGGTACATCCGTTTCTGAACTATATTTCTTGGTGGTAGGGCTTTGTACAAGCCCGCCTGGGTAGGTATCCACTCATCAGATATTCTACCGCTAAACAACAGTACGCAGTACTGTTGTGTTCCGGTTTGAAGGGTGAGTGAGCCAGTGTAACTACAGGCACAAGAGACATAGCATCTTAGTTCCCAAGGTTGGTGGCGCATTGACGATGTAAGGAATATTTAATATTTCTTACAGCGTCATTGTCTATAGGTGATGGTGGCCACTTACCATCAGGTGGCCTATATGCTCGTCCGACAACCTATTCCATAAGGTTTATTAAACCAGAATTATAAATGGGGTAATGCTTGAAGATTTAGATGTATGAATATAACAAGGAGTTAGGCATAAACTCGTTACCAACATGATGATATTCGAAATATAAGTCCAGTTATTCACATTCGTCATATTCATTCGTTATATCCTGATATATGACTTTTCAGCATCATGTATTCAATGTCATATTGACGTCACCAGAGACATATACGAATTTTTGATGCTTCGACAAATATATTAATAGAAGATTATCAAATATACAAAGAACAATTTTCATTTCAAGGTCAAATTCAAAAACCCAAGCAAAAACCATCAGCATTATTTTTCTATTCATGAAATGTGAACTACATTAGTTTATAATTTTTAAACGTAAACATACAATAATTATCAACCACACCTCCCTATTATCTCATTCCGTTAATGGTACAATAATATATGCTAATTGCTTGTAAAACCAGAGACAGCCTGCTATGAATCATAAATAATCTGCCTTAAAAGAATCATTAGTTTGTAATGGAATTGTAATTATGAGGAAGAAACGCCAAGTGCGAGTGGGATTCGCGGTCTGAAGTTTTAGAATTTCTCTTCTGTATTTTCAACCGACTTCCAAAAGGAGGAGGTTATCAATTCGTCTGTATTTTTCTTTTTTTTTTTTTTTTTTTTTTTTTATGTTTGTTACCTCATAACTTTTCACTGGGTGGACCGATTTTGATAATTTTTTTTTTGTTTGAAAGGTAGTGCTTCCCGTGGGGTCCCATTTTTTTTTAATTTTTTTCCGATGATGGTATCCATAAGAAAACGACATAAGTCTTAAATTTGCATTATGTATATGCGCGACAAATCGGTGAATAACTGAAAATCACGTTAACCAATTTTGATAATTCTTTTTTTATTATAAAATATATACTTCAAGGGTAATTTGGTGAAAGTTTGGTAAGGTTCTGAGCACAGGATCCATGACAAAGTAACGGAACGGAAGGGAACGGAACAATTCTGAGGAGCACGTTAGCGATACTCAGTCGAATCTTTTATTTATAAGTTATTTGGATATTTGAGTCACCTTCCGTAATGTGGTTATGTTTACGTAATTATCATAGTCGAATATTATAATCAACTAGCTACCCACCCCGGCTTCGCACGGGTGCAATACTGATACTAAATATACTACAGAATTTGTGTATTTACGACATCACATCGCAAACTTCTAAAATTATCAGTGTTTCTTTACTATATTGTTCATGTATTATATACACAAACCTTCCCCTTGAATCACACTATCTTTTAAAAAAAACCGCATCAAAATCCGTTGCGTAGATTTAAAGATATAGGGACAGAGAAAGCGACTTTGTTTTATACTATGTAGTGATGGAACTCCTATACGGCTCGCAGTTAGGGTGCGATATGGGGCAGAATTTCTTACTATCTTTAATCAAATTTTGTGTATGTGATGTGATGTCATATGATGTACGAAATATAGTTGGTCTTTTTCAAAGTTTTTTTGCTGAGTTCGATTACAGCTCTTTCGAGGGATCCTTGTAGTTTACGCCGCGTGACGTATTAAATCCGCATTTTCGAAAGTCTATTTTTGCTTTATTCGCAAGTTTCCTTTGAAATTGTCCTCGAAGTAGTTTCTGACTCATATAAACGGAACGCTTAATCTATCCATATAAAAAAAAATAGTCAACATCAGCTTCACTTAAAATTAAAAAATAAATAAAAATTTTAACAAAAAGAAAAACCGACTTCAAACAAATACTATTTTAAAACAAATGAATATGCACGAAAAAGTAATAAAAATAATTGCGTATTCAACATATTTTTTAGAGTCTTCCTAAGTTAAATGAAATGAAAAATATTAGACTACTTAAAAGTCGATTAACGATTATATCATGTAGTTATAATTATTGTTATATTTGGAGTCGGTGTCAGCCAATAAAACCCTACAGTATATGTATCAAAAACAATACGAGAATACTTTAACAAATATGTTTTTTACAAATTACCTTTTATACAATAATATACTGGATCAATCAAGGGGCTCGTATCGCTTCTTTCTTTTGATTGTTGGGGCAAGGGCACCGTGGCTGACACCGGCTCCAAATATACCAATAACTATAACTACATGATATAACCGTTAATCGACTTTTAAGTAGTCTAATATTTTTCATTTCATTTAACTTAGGAAGACTCTAAAAAATATGTTGAATACGCAATTATTTTTATTACTTTTTCGTGCATATTCATTTGTTTTAAAATAGTATTTGTTTGAAGTCGGTTTTTCTTTTTGTTAAAATTTTTATTTATGTTATTCAATTACCTTGAGTAAAAGAAGATCAATGATAGAGTTTTTTTAATACACATTTATTATAGTGCATGAACAATTGTTTCTTCATTCTTAAAATTGCATGGAACTGCAAATACGACGACAAAAGTAATTGTCTGTACTTTTGTCAGTACAGGCGTGGAAGTTTACTTTCAAACTTTCGGCTGCTATAGATAATTTATGGATTAAAAAGCCATTACAGTTTTATCAGCTCTGATCATAGACTTGTAACTAAAACCTTAAGAGCTCAGCAAATTATATAGCAGTCACTGGTCCAATACAAATAAGACAGGTGCTCCATCCACATATAATATCGCCAAAAAGGAAAACTACGTTTAATATAAAACAATATTTATTTGTTTATATCTTATAAAAATCATCGGCTTAAAAATTATAGGCATATATAGGCATTATAGGCTCTCGTTACTGTATTCTTCATAAAAACATAAAATTACAGGCATTTTTTAATCTCATATTATGTAGTAAATTGTTAATTTTTGTTTATACATGTTTACATCTCGTGCTTAGCAAAGAAAATCATCATAAGGAAAACTGAACGTGGCTAATTTCAGCGAAATCTACCACATATGCATCAAAAAATCCATTTTGGAGCAGCAAATCTTAATCTACTCCCCAAACAGAGGGCCTGAGCCCAGTAGTTCTATTTTGATACACGAACTACAACTGTGTAATTAATACACATTTTTCAGTTGACATTTTTAGCACCTTAATATCTTAAATTCGTTTAAAATAACCGAGTGTAATGTGCGATCAAAATCGTTATTTCGATACTATGAAATAATCTCATAATTAAAAGTAATAAATAAGTAAAGTACAGTGACTAGCTATGTTAAAATAAATATCTATGACACTGCAATAATCCAAATGAAGCGAATTCACCTGTTATTATTTGCCTTTCTCAATACAAATATCTACAAGCACCATCGATTACATCGAAATTAATACAATCGATAGACTAATATACTCAAATCGATCCAGATACTTGAAAACGTTTACCTCAATGCACTTTGGTGATTCAAGCTAATTTCCAGGTAAAAGTCAATAAACTCCATTAAACAAAGGGACCACATTCCTTATCAAAATATTTCTACATACGATTAACGAGCTGTCGCCATAAACTAATAACGACCAACACAAAGAAGTTTTTAATAAAATTTGACGGCCTGCAGTCTTTATCTATTATTTAGGTTTGGTCCAAGATATTGGGTTTATAATATTAATATATTGGTAGTATTAATAAGTATCATTTTATACATTTTTTTTAATTATGTTGATCTAGACTGATCCTAGCGATTCAGAGAGTTCAGCAGTGAGATTCTATAAGAATCCACTTCGTATTACACTCGTGAAATGTTGCCATCCGAATAACGGTGATTCATATAATTATAGTCAATTAAAAGTCACAAGTTATGTTCTTGACTTTTCACGTTCGAATTATGCGATGTCACACAATATTTCGTGTCACTTCTTCTACAGAATAACTTTTTAGTCTAGAAAAAAACTCTTAGATTTTATTTTGTATTTTTTACAATGTAATGTTTTTCTTAAAATAAAACCTCGACGAGTATCTATTCATGCATGTGTTCTATATTCTCTATCTTGACTGAACTTTCTGTCTTTGAAATGGATCTGGGTGTGATCTTTATAAGCGAAAGGAACAATTTGAACATCATTAGGACCAAAAACATTTTTATTAATATTCTACATAACTCTGATGCCCTTTTATTATACCAAAACTTATTTTTTTATTATTTGAAGCATCCGAAAACAAGGAACTACTAAATTAAGATTTAATATACATAATTCTAACACAAAAAACACACGCACACAGACATACAAAAAAATAAGACTTACACACTATAGATTATTATCTCCTTACTAAGATTTCTTTAATGACTATATTATTGTTTATAACTAATTGCATGTAATAAGTTTCGGAGGTAAGCGGTTTGATCCTTGGGCCAAACTCCAAGTTTTTATCTTCAGCAAACAGTTGGTGTATTTCAACTCATTTGTGAACACTTCAAATCTTTCGTCATCCTTCATTACCGATAAGCGATCATTTGTTTTGTTATTTGAATTACAAAACATATAAGTCAACATATTATAAAACAGTAAGCCTCTGTTTGTTTTCTTTAAATTAGGTAGGCTGGCCGGCAAATGGGACCAGATTCAAGTGATAACTGCTCGAATACTTTAGTATTGTACGGAATATTAATTATTCCTTTCATCGCCAATATGCCACCCTATCTTTAAATTCAGAGCCTTCAGAGGCACCAACTATAAAATATAGTTTTGAATTGGTCTTTATATTATCTTGACCATTCTACAAGCCAATGTTTGTAGGTAACACCAGCTTATTAATTATTTTACCACCAAATAGCCTAGTATTGTTTCCATTTGAAGAGTGAGTGAGCCAGTGTAACTACAAGCATATTGGACTTAACATCTCAAGTATCCAAGTTTGGTGGCGCATTGACATGACCTATGGGCATTGGTGAATTACATCAGGTGGCCTATCAGCACGTACACCAATAATTCCATAACAAGAACAATGGATTTCATCATACCGGATTTCGCACACTACGATCAATCAACGACTATAACTACTACAGCGATACTTGTGTAGGAGACACTATTTTACACAAGTGCGAACACACACAGAAATGGCCATTGTAAGTCGTACCATCATTATCTGATGAGATAATCTGACACAACTTAGATTACACCCCGGAGCAATAGCTAATAGTTTTCCGAGGCTCATATATTATATGTGGCACCAATATCTTAGGTTGACCCAACGCATCATTTAAACCTAAAGAACTGGGGGACAATTCTGCTAACAATTAGTCCCCTTAAACGACCTATGTGGTTGAGTAGTGTGTACGCCAGTTTGAGTCGATGTCTGATGTTTCATAACACAAGTGCTTTAGCTACTTTTATTGAGATCAAGGTTTATGTGATGTTGTCTAATATTTACAGAAAATGAAATCGCGTCAATTCGCTTTCAAATTGTATTTATCTGGCTTCGACTTTGGCTTTATTGCAATACGTTAAAACTTTTTGCTATTCTATTAACAAAAGGTTGCAGTTCAGCCATCGTTGAATCGGACTAAAATCAGTAAAAGTAAAGTAAAATAACAGCCCGTATATTACCCACTGCCGGGCTAAGGCCTCCTCTCCCATTAAGGAGAGGGTTTGGAACATATTCCAACACGCTGTTCCAATGCGGGTTAGGGTCATACACATGTGGCAGAATTTCGATGAAATTAGACACATGCAGATTTCCTCGCGATGTTTTCCTTTATCGCCGAGGACGAGATGAATTATAAACACAAATTAAGCATATATATATATATAGTGTTGCTTGCCTTGATTTGAACCCGAAATCATCGGTTAAGACGCACGCGTTCTAACCACTGGGCCATCTCGGCTCGAACCAGTAACGCATATGAATTAGTAGAATTAACCCGGCTTATTACATTGTAATATCAGTAACCTATCGCGACCGTTATGAATTAGTAGAATTAACCCTCGTACATAGTCACTAGACCAACGAGATATTCAATAACTTAAGTAAACAGCACGGTATTATGACGCCTTAAAGATTATTACTCATTCTATTTTTAATGCGTCTTACAACAGTTTTACGTCCATTATTATAGCTTTAACTCGTTAATATGTAATGAGCCAAGTTCTTTATTATAGAATAAGTAATATTATTGTTTCTTAGTTTTAACGGTACCATAAAACAGTATGTAAACGAGGCAGAGTAACGGTTATGTATTCCTCTGTTAGATATCAAACTAGAAGGCTCACAAGGATGTTATAGATGATGATCTAAACTCTATCCTATGGAATGTCAGGAGAACTTCCTTGAGATATCTATATACAATATGTACTAGTTGCTTATGCTTCACTATATATTATTCTATGAAATGGTTATACCATAATTTATATATATCAAAGTGAAATAATAGTCTCTGATAAGGCATCAACAGCCCATGTTCGTCCACTGCTGGACATAGGTCTCTCCAATTGCATGCTACTGTGATCTTTCTAAGTTCTCACTGATAATGCTTCACAATAAATATTTTCGTAAAATTTTTGTATCTTAATCTTCTTTATATAATATATAAAAAAGCAATACCAGTCACAGATGGACCACGATATCTCAGAAACTATAAAACTTACAAACGTGTTATTTGGTGGGTAGGTTCCGTATAGGTTGTAGACATCCGCTAAGAACGGATTTTATGAAACCCTAAGGGGGTAAAAGGGGGGTTAGAGGTTTGTATTTTATAAATTTCGCACAGGTACAGCTATAGGTTTAGCTTGTATTTAATATAACTGTATAGGTTGGTAAAGCTCTTAGTCAACACAATATTTTCTAATGACTTCCATAAACATTTTTTTACAAATTTAAACAAAACCATAATTAATAATACACCCAAACGTTCATCATGTATCATTTCGTCCATTCATGAAAACTGTATGAAAATCGATTCAGTAGTTTTTAAGTGTTTCGCGTTCAAAGATGCAGAAACGAGGAGGGACTTTATTTTGTAATGTGTAGTAATGTGTTAAATATATAGATTGTAATAAAATCTTGAACCAAAGCGACATTGGAAGCGATAGCTAGCTAGCGTCGTGTAGCTAAAAAAACATGATTAAAGTTTTTCATCAATTTCTATGCTTCGTAAAACATTTATGATTTATTAAAAAAAAAAAAAACAGTTTAAATAATAAAATGTATCTATTACAATGTAACAACAAAAAAGGTTTGACGTATAAAAGGCCATGAATGAGGAGACATTCAAACATAATTTACACCATATTTGATTTAAGAGCAATAAACTGTAAACCATTATACGTTGACACTTTAAATCGTTAAATAGGACCATATTCTGAACGTCACGTTTCGGTAACCGTTATTTTGAATGAAACTCTGTAATGATCGATTATATCATTCATCGTTCAGTTTCATACAATGTAAGCATATTGTGTTGAGTTATTAAAATATGTTTATGAGTTAATGCAGACTAATACTTTTTTTATTTTTTACTTGCCCTGTGAGAATTTCTTTTGGTTCAATTTTAAAGTATATTTTGCAATCTTAATTATAAAATAAAGATAGTCATTTCTATGTGTAATATTTTAAACTAATTATGAAGATATGTGATCATTAATAAATGTCATAATAAATATTATATTTAAAATAATAATAATCAATATTAAAGATTATCAAATCGACTTCAAATTCATAAAAAATAAACAAAAACAAACAAGTATTAAACACCTATGTAATGAGTAATGTATACATGTATGTATGTGTTAATTTATGACTAAAAAGTATTTTTTTTTCTATAAATACTAAAAAAGAATTTTTTCCATAAATAATAAATAATACCTGTGTTCTGTACTGTCTGTATGTACTGTACTGTTAGCAGACATATTATATGCAGACACTTTTTTATTTTGTAGTAAATTTTCATAAATAATATTCAATTTCAATTAACAAAAAATACGAAACCTACGATGTTAAACAATGAAACATAGTAATGTTATGTTCCGGTTTGAAAAGTAATTGAACTAGTGTAACATCTTAATTCGAAAAATGCAAATCTTGCAGAGAAAATTTCGTATTTCATATGGCTTAATAAGAGAAGTATGCAATACATAATTATTATTACACTAGGAATCTTTTTCAAGCAAAATTTTAATTCAAAGAATAAACCTAATGGTACACATATATTATATCCATTTAATTTTTAACTTTAAAATTTAAAATTTTTGACTTTAATAAACCGTAATAAAGTACACTTTCCATTGAAAATTTTAATAACAACAGTAACAATAATAATTGAAACATAACCAATTTCAGCTTAATAATAATTTATTTAAAATATAAATGAAATACAAATATTTGAAGCTTTGATCAAATTAGGTAAAGGGTATCGTTTAACATGGCGAATATATGAAATAAAATTAAAACATTATTAATACGACAAAAGCATACGTCCGATAATTAAATATTTGTATCGTGATTAATTATTTTCTCTTTGTGAACGAAACCATAATATTAGGTGGAAGGGAGAAAGTTATGACAATTTCCATGAAACCGTACCACGCCTCTAATTGTTTGAAATATTCATAATTAATTGGACAATGTGAAGTTCGTACGAGTTGAAATTGGTAAAGTTTTTTATTGAAAAGTGTTCAGATACACATCGGTAATAAAACGTCCTTTGAAAGTAAAATTAATCGTTATGAAAATTTCCTCCTTTATTTCGATTCGAATTTCGAATTTAAATAAACGAATCACTACATAATATAAAATAAAGTCGTTTTTTCTGTCCATATGTACCTTTATATGCTTAAATCTTTAAAACTAAACAACGGACTTTCATACAATTTTTTTAATAAATAGAGTGATTTGTGAGGAAGGTTTTTGTATATAATACATAGACTATATAGTAAAGAAACACTGATCATTTCAGAAGATTGTAATGTGATGTTGTAAATAAACAAATTCTGTAGTATATTTAGTATCGCTAGTATAAAATAAAAAAGATAAATATAGTATATTCGTGTTGTTATTTCAATATAATTATTATTGCAACATTTATTATAAAACAACAATAAGTAATAAGAATACACTTGAACTAAAAACAACAATATCCGATAACTGGTCAAAACCGGTTCGATCTAATCAGCATGCGAAACTTCGGATGCCTGATTAAATTTCCAGTTCTGCCATCCCACTAATGGAACTGTCTGAGTGTTCGATATACTAACGAGTGAGTTTAGAATACTATCCAAGTTTGGCAGTTTCGTATCTAGCAATTAGAGGATATGTTTTACATTATCTGTTCTCCGATAACTGTCATCTTTTATTATGACATATTTATGTATGTCATTATTAGCTTACATAATATATTAGTTTCTATGTAATGGAGCCAAGCAAATTCACTATAATTATAATATATAGAAAACTATTGATACAATTACTAAACGTTGATTTATAACTACAAAATATTTTGAAGAGGACTTGGCTTCTATGAGAGCTGTTTAAAATTAAATATTTGTCTAATCTATATTCAGACAATAGATTTGCATTTTTTAATAATATTTTTATGATCTTACTAAAAGTGCATTATGAAGCCTATTGTAATACAGTTTATTGCCATTTAGACTTTGATGACAATAATTGTAGAAAATAATAAAAATATTATCCACTTATATCCAGTTACACTTAGGATTCCTTTTATCTTGAGAGTTCGAGGATCTATTCCATCACACTGCTTCAATGCAAACGCGACAGAATTAATGAAACACACAGGTTTCAGTAATTCATTACTAGCACCATATTAATTAGATAATTAGAACAAGAAGAATAAAAAGAATTACAGAAAGAGAAAACAGTCAATCGTCGCTTAAAATGTAATTGTTATAACTACTGAACCGTGGGCTCCAATCTATCTTTATATTATCTACTCAAATACAAAACACTGGAATCCAACTAACTCAAATCATTCATATGTCACACACTAACAAACATTACATGTAAACTCACTCACACATAAATATTAGTGAGATTTCATCCGACAAATTGACTCAACTCCTCAACATTATGTCAAGATCTCTTTATCTAATTACATTGAAATGACAAACTAATTTACCAAAAAAAAGCCATGAGATAAAATCGTATGACAGATTAATCCTTCCCAACAATTACGACCAATTCGTCTTAGTCATACCACACGCATTTCAAAAGTCATCCTTTTAACCCTTTTATTTTCTTATTTGGAATATAACTAGCTGTTACATGCTGTTTCACCCGCGTTGAGCTACGTCATCACCTTACTCAATGTTGCATATCTTCGCGAAAAAATTTTTTTAGATCAACTGACAGGTCCTTTTAACAAACAGCAGTACATATATATTAAATATATCGACTTTTTTATTTACTAGATTTAGGTATACTTGTGGCAATCAGTATCATCCTGAGCATCATTATTCCACTGTTGGGTGTAGGTCCCCTCCCTCAAGACGCAACTTACACCCAGCACTGAACAGCAGCCCTTCTTATCCATGTCTATCATGTGGCAATTATCTTATAGTATATATGTACTTATTTATGTTTTTTTTTTATGGTTTAGGTTGGCTGGCGGACGAGCATATGTGCCACCTGATGGTAAGTGGTCACCATCACCCATAGACAATGACGCTGTAAGAAATATTAACTATTCCTTACATCGTCTATGTGCCACCAACCTTGGGAACTAAGATGTTATGTCCCTTGTGCCTGTAGTAACAATGGCTCACTCACCCTTCAGACCGGAACACAACAATACTGAGTACTGTTATTTGGCGGTAGAATAACTGATGAGTGGGTGGTACTTACCCAGACGGGCTTGCACAAAGCCCTACCACCAAGTAATTTTTGTTTATTTGTAAAGACGTTTTCTAATATATAACTAGGAACCTATTATTGGTCTTGACCCTATATTAAGATACCTATTAATAATATACTGAACTGTTTATTTTATATACTTTCATATTTTATAACCAGACAAGATAACAATTTAAATTTGGGACTAGGTATTTTTCGAGCTTATCTTCGAATTTTGTCATATAATAAAATGTTAGAGTTTCTCGAAAAACTACTGAACGGATTTTGATGAAATTTTACAGTAATACAGGTTATACATCATATTAAACATTGGTTATACAACGATACATATCGAGTACCCCGTGCGTTCGCTAGTAGTTTGCGGTCGCTAGTATTAAATATTTACTAATGTATTATTATTTTCTAAGTTCAATATGGGATTAACTTAAAATTATCCACTAACAATACATGACATTTATGATTTATATTGCTCATTTGGAACGTATTAACAATGTCAGGCCGAGAGGACCAATTTCATTTGCCAAATTATAACTATCCTCCATCAAACAAAGTAGTCTTTATTTGCAATGAAATAAAGTTCAATTTGATCAAAGAAGTTTATTCCAATAGAAAGTGTACTGTGGCTCTATATTCAAACAGTCCTAATTATAATTTGAATCGTTTAAAAAGTTAAATATTTTCGGCATCAAATAGAAAAAAAAAATGTCTGAAGACATCGTCTCGAGTTTGGTCAACACAGTGGAAGAAGAGAAACGCTATGGAGTCGACGTTAGACTTTTTATTTTTACTAAACCTATTTAATAGTTGCGAATTTAATTTTTAATCACAATTTATTTATACTAATATTATAAATGTGAAAGTAGCTCTGTATGTCTGTCGCTCTTTAACTACCAAACCAAGGAACAAGCAAATTTGCTTAATACCAAATTTCATTAAATTCATTTAATGAAATTTGGTATTAAGCAAATTTGAGCTCAAAGGAAGGACACAGGTTACTTTTTTGCCTGACGTATGAGATGGCCCAGTGGTTTAAACGTGTGCATCTAACCGATGATTGCGGTTTCAAACCCAGGCAAGCACCACTATATATATGTTCTTAATTTGTTAATGGAAAACATCGTGAGGAAACCTGCATGTGTCTAATGTCATAGAAATTCTGCCACGTGTGTATTCCACCAACCCGCATTGCAACAGCGTGATGGAATATGTTCCAAACCCTCTCCTTAATGGAAGAGGAGGCCTTATCCCAGCAGTGGGAAATATACAGGCTGTTACTATATAACAAACAACCCTCTAAAACGCGAGCGAAACCGCGGGCGAAAACTCGTCTATAATAAAACAGACATAAAGTAAATAAATACACACCGTCCACATATAGTTAATACTACTTAAAAAAAACAATAAATGAGTTATTTTAGTGTTTAAGAATAAAAGTAAATATAATAAAATAATTATCAATAATATAATTTTGACTATATCATAATTAATCTTACGAATTTTTACACAGAAACGCAATACATTATTTTTATTGTAATAATTTTGATATATTTTAAGCACTAAATCACATATTCGATTTTTAAAGAATTCGAAATTCAAACCGTCATCAATACCGAAAACAAAAAATTTAAATTTGGAACGATCATTATTCTAATACCGTCTCCACACCATCCGGTCTCATCCCGATGACTCACTAGAACGGTACACGGTACGGGTAGGCACGGTTGGTGAAAAAACTGTGTGTACGCACCTTATCTCTTGCATCAGATGTTATACAGCGTGTTATATTTATCACGTGAGTCACTGTTGCTAGGCGCTCTGAGATGGAATGTCAATACTTGAATGTGCAAGTGTAGTTTGTAACTCGGTATTACTTAAGCGATGATTCATTTTTTAAAGCCTTTGAATTCGCGATTTTCTTTTTTTTTAATTTATAATTCAGCGACGTCGTAGTGCGTTGTAGCTGATGGGTTTTGTAGTTTGTCAACTGTGTGATAATGTATAACGTTTTGTGTTACATAATTCCTTAATGATTTATTTATAAATAAGGAAAGGTTTATTGACTTCGCTTATTTAATGTATGTTATTATGTAATTTAAGGTCGAAATTTTATGAAAATGTACACAATTTAAGGAGGTTTAAGACTGAGAGGAAGTTTCAGTAATAGATAACTCTTGAACAAATCCATTATAAAACCATCTCGGAGAATCTTATTATATATCGTAATTAAGGGTCTATAAAATAATTGTAAACACTTAAAGGCTAATTTATGTTTAATTATTTAGTTCGTACAAACAACTGGTACACAATCAATGTTTCGAACATTGATTGTGTGAAATCATAAGATAAAATCTCAAAGAAAACAGATTTCAATTCGACTTGTCATCTAATTTACAGCGAGCACACAGTGTCTAGACCTGTCAGTGTGTCTGTGTCAACTCCGCTCAGTTAGTTTACAAGCTGTAAAATTTAACAATGGAGGAAAAATTTAATTAAATGTAACTAAATTGATAGTAATACATTTTATGCATCGAATAATTAATGAAGCTTTATACCATTAACACATATTTATATGAATTAGACGATTTGTAATGGATTTAATATTGGGTTTTATTTATTTATATTTAAGGTAGTTTTTTGTTTACAATGTAATTAAAAAAATACACTGTATAGCCATGTATTTATATACGAACTAATTAAACCGAAACAGTGACAGGCGGCAATATTTCTTCAATGGCTAAAATTTTTACGTACACAAGTTTTATAACAGGACTTGAAAATTTTCTTTGAAATTGATAACTTAATTTTTAACTACTGTAAATTGGTTCACCATAAAAAGAAAATGTAAATATTGATTAAACAATTTATAATCATTATTAGGTATTACGCTTTCATTAGTCATATTTAATTTGTATGTCATCGTCACTGTCAAGTTGATTTTGACATCTCCACTCGTTAAAATGGGATATTTAGCGATAAATAACATAAGTAAAACCGAAATATTCAATCCTGGTATTTTCTGTTCAATATAATTAACTGTAATTATTAAATAACATTTTTAATAACAATGTTGAATAAAAATCGATAAACATGCTTATAGTATCATATATTTAATTTCACGAAGTTATTTCATGTCCAATTAAATAAAATACAATTTGAATTTTTTTTATACAAAGTAAAATAAAAAAAGTTACCCAAAACACTTTCCATTTATGTTCTATAAATAAAATGTCACGTTATACATTCAAGCCTCACGTAATATCGACGCTTAAATTTCATCAGCCTGTAGGCATGCGCGTGAGTCACTATCGTCAAACACTCTCACAAAGGATAGAATTAAAAAAAATGTGTATTAGTTTTGACCGACAATTTGTGCTTGTATTAATAGATGACCGTTACAACAGTGTAATCCATGCCTTATATTTGATTATTATGCTTTTTAATTAAATGTTCTTAATTATTTAAATCGAATATCGAACGCCGTGCTTGTTCGAAATTTAAAAATATTTTTTTAATTTGTGATTGTTAGGATGTTTTTCAAATATAACGTAAGAATATTGAATAAATCTCTCTATGTTATTTATTAATAAGTATTTAATATTATTAAAGAATACAACAATTATTTAATTTTTTATTAAAGTGCGATTCTCGAGAATTTGATCAGTAGTTTAACATGATTAAAGTAAATAATTAAAAAAAAAAACAAATTTAAATTAAAGCGATTATTCGTAACGTAAATTTACATATAACCGTAAATATCCAGCAAGTAATTTCTATAATTTAATTTAGTTTTCTACCAATTAAATAAATATTGTAATATATTTAGGTACATTATAAGACTGTGTAGGAAGTCACCTGATGGTAAGTGGTCACCACCGCCCATAGACATCAGCATTGTTTATGAAATATTAACAATCCATGGTATCATCAATGTACCACCAATATTGAGATCTAAGATTTAGTTTCCCTTATATTTTTACATTTAGGTACTGGTTCATTTACTTTTTAAACCGGACGTCAAGAATATTATAGCATTACTGTTTGGCGGTAGAATATCTGATTTCAATTTTACGAAAAAATCTCATAAAAAGAGTCTTTTGTAAGAACATTTATTTAAACACGAACTATTATTTTCATTGAGTATCTAAGTAAATATAATTATATAACTAAAAATAGTTATTATACAAATGATCGCGTGGAATGGTGAAGCAAGTAAGTCTGCCTAGCTGTTAGTCAAAGATACACCAGTAGTATGCTCTATAATGGTTAAATAGAGCATTATTTATATAGAAGTGTACTTCTACGGGACATATGTCACCAGCACTTGTACAAACATACGTTGGACCATTTGTACGCCATGATATATTTGATTTGTAAGTGAGATGATATCAAGGGCTGGTTTAAGTTTAAAGTAAAGAGTGCTTACGATATTGTTAGGTAATTAATTTGTATGTGCTTTAAAATTCATTCTAAAGCAGTTGTTATAAAAAAAAATGTTACCACCCTGGCCTCACATTGGTATAATAGGAGTTTACTGTACTTGTATATGAAAGAACAAAAATACAAAAAAATTGTTTGGGTTTGTGTTTTTTCTAATTATTGATTTTGAAATTTTCGGCTTTTCACTTCTATTAAATGTGCTACACTTATAACCTTTCACTTGAATAACTCTATTTAATAATGAAAGCAAGTCTCAAAAATTTAAGCATACTTAATTTATACTATTTAGAAACTATTTCCTGGTTAGTCCAAATGTAGTTTATATATATTATTTTAATAGAATACTACATTAAGTATTTAAATATTACAACTTCTGTTCAGATTCCTCTAGAGAGACTGTTTAACTTCGCAGAACATACAATACACAAATTTAATATAGAACTCAGTGATACTTACTTAGTTTTGAACACGCAATCATATCAAAATTCCCGTGTTTTGACCACTAGGACATTGACTTTAATCTATTCCATCATTCTGATAATTCAATGGAACAGCAAATCGACAGTAAGACAAAAAACAAGTTCAGTCACAAAATCAAAGGCCTTACTTACTTCCAAGATGTGCACGCTTCTCCTACTTCCAAAGCGGTATGTATTGAGATTTTTAGATAAAAGCCTCGATAACTTTTAATCTATAACACATTCTTGTAATCTTAATAATTTTATTAGACCTTATATGATAGTACGTAGTATTGTAATTATATAATTCATATTATCTTCTATACATATCATAAAATTGGAGTGTCTGTTTGTAATATTAAAATAACCGCTCTTTGCTAAATATATAAGTACTCGTATGTATGTACAGTGCATATGTCAATCTAACTTTTTTTTTCAATTTTTGTCTGTCTTTCTATCTATTCTCTAGAAAGTTGAAAGTATTGTCAAAATCAACCCAACCGGATTGGTTTTGACAGTAATTTCAACGGCATAAAGCTGATGTTATAAGGAGTAGCTTAGGCTACGACATTAACTATTTTATTATTTTCGCACACGAAGTCACGGGCACAGCTAGTACAATACATAAATAATTATGAAAACTGAAAATATGTAATGATGAAAAGATAAGACATAATCTCATCTACAATCACTAACTGGCTTTTTAATTAATATGCTGGTAAGGTGTTTTATTACAACACAGATATATTCGGTAATAATGAATCATCAAATGTGATACAATAGCGTTAGGCAGCAGCGTGAGTCACTTCACTTAATATTTAAATAGACAATGTAAAGTTTTTTACATCATATTGAGCGCAATTAACAATCGTGGTCAGTCTACAGTAATGTTATGTACGATACTGATAAGCATTATGAGGCTAAAGATTTCCAGGTTTTTGTCAAAAGTGGATTAATGTGCAAGAGATCAAGTGATTAATTTCGGCTTCGGAATCCTCTATAGGATAATATCTCAACTCAAATAGATTCAAATCTATAAAATCAGAATCTACCGAGAAATTCTTAGAAGACATTTGAAATAAAGAAGCTGGTAGTGTTATATGCCCTTATTTTGGAAATTGCGGAAAAATAATTCCTAGTTATGTGAAATAGCAGTCAATGGATATTAGAAATCCTCTGTTTTTATGGAAACTTTTGTAATAAAATATATTTAATGTAATTGACCAAGACGCAAGATTTCTCCACAAATGATCGATAACATGATTGTAGTGAGAAAAAAATATACATACTCAATTGCATGAGGTAATTCCGAAGACATGGTTTAGATCTTAGCATTCTGAAACCAGTGGACATAGGCAAAGTCATATTCAATGCGATTGTTGATTATGTTTTGAAGCAAAGGCAAATATGTACAAATTACTCAATACGTAATCTGATCATAATTGATAATTTATGTTTTCAACCAATAATTTTAAATCACTTTGATATTTTTTATGATATTGAACGTCCACATCACTTTCATAAATTTTCGAATGGTCCTTATCATCCAGAATCTGACTCTAAAGGTCATTTTTTAAACGTTGATAATAATATATACTATAAGGCAGATTTTATCGCGGTTCATATTAAATTTTATTGGAATTTTCTGCTAAAGTCTTAACAGTCTAAGTTCAGATCTTGACAATAGATTACATAAATAAATTTAAAGATATAAATGATTCAATAATCATCTCTCATTCATTAATGAGAGTGACTTCTGAGTTTATTGTCAAATCTTGTCAGTAAATTGTGGTGTATTTTACTGTTGGAGGTAACTGAATTAGTTCTTGTAAAGTATTAATGTATACTTTAATATTAATAACTAGATATTAGTGTATGAAAGTTCATTGAAATATATTAAGGGAGCCATTTTAATTGACATAAATCCTGAATATGATTGAAATGATGCATTTAACAAAATAATAGGGGCAGAAATTTAAAATAGGTATAATTTTGATCTAATTCACCCCGAAACTATATTCGTATCACGTTATATAATGCTTATATAATGCACAATAGAAATATGGAAGAATTATCAAGGAATATTTTTCTTCTCCATCCAGGCTCTTTTGAAGGCTTTCGCGCACAAGACTTAGCAGTTGCTCTTATAAAATTACAGGCGTTCCGGTTTGTAGTTTTAAGCTTTAAGTTTGTCAACCTTATGTTTTAAAAAGATCTAAGCAAGTTTTTTTTTATGTCAACGGCTTCTCATTTTATTTTTTACAAGAAAAGCTAGTTAAATATTAAAAGAAAAATTGAGGCTCGATTCGATAGTAAAATGTTGAAAAAATTAATATTTCTAGGCTATATTACAACGTCTAAGAAATAATCACACCAAATTTGAGAAAAACTGGCGAAAGAACCTCAGCAGGATGTAACACAGTTTTAAAATATGAAATGGTTTGAAGGCAATAATTCCATTCCAAATTTGACATAATGTTAATAATTGCTAATTGTAATATTAAAAAAATTACACATATGATATCACAATGGTAATCTTAAATAAGTTGTAAAATAGGCCTAATAGGTATAAGGCCTATATAACGAAGGTACAAATTACAAACTAAAAATACTAACAATTTGTAATCAAATAACTGAATCAACTAATTTACTTGTGTTTTGTAGTAATATAAACAATATCTGCATGATTTTTTTATGAACATACAGAATCATCAAAGTAATTAGCTTTATTATTCGTACATACATTTAAATGCATACATTAAATTTGTTGTATCAACTTTTATAGCATTGACGTTTGGAAATAACACCTACTTATAGTACATATTTAATATTCGTTGATTTTCATGAAGGATAAATTATTATTTTATTTATTATAAAATCTAAATTTCCAATCAGTGGCGTTGCGTATAATTTAATCACAGGATGTTTCAAAAGTAAGATAAGGCTTAAATATAATATTTCGATTGTGATATTGATACTACTAACATAATATAGTAATGAAAACCAAACAAGCAGTGTCGTGGTATACACGTTAATATCCGACAGAAAGAAAAAGAAAAAGAAAAAGGAACGAACGCCTTAAGGGGGCATAATGCTTCTTCCATACCTGACGAATTCTGCCAGTTCACTTGTAAGCCTCGTTAAAGAACGTTCCAGAACACAATTTTGTCACTTATACCAGGCAAGATTTTAAAAACAATACCATCACGAAAAGCTTTAAATGCGTAATACGTAATGATAATATGTATTATCTAATAAGCGTGTCCGACCATTTGTCCAGCGATTTGGTTAATGTATTCAAATAGATGCAAACAAAGCAACGCGTTTATCTGAAACACGATATATTGCAAGGTCTCTGATAAACAATGGTTATCGTCGCATCATTTACGTATTATAATAATAATAATATTTTATAAGTTCACTCGGATGGTTCAGTGGAGAGAACACGTGTCTTAAACGAGGAATTGAATACGTGTCATTTTTATTTAATTAAAGTGGTACACTGCACAGTGGTAAACACTTGGTGACAGGGCTTTGTGCAATGCCGTCTAGGTAGGTATTCATTAAATATTCTACCGCTAAACAACAGTACGCTGTATTGTTGTGTTCCGGTTTGAAGGGTGAGTGAGCCAGTGTAACTACAGGCACATGGGACATAGCATCTTAGTTCACATGGTTGGTGGCACATTAACGATGCAAGGAATAGTTAATATTTCTTACATCGTCATTATCTATGGATGATGGTGAACACTAACCATCAGGTGTCCCATATGCTCGTCCGCCAACCTATTCCTTAAAAAAAAAAATTGGTCATTCATAAAAAAAAACTTATGTAATAAATATATGCTTATCTATTAAAGGAGTCTTTACTCCTTTAGTGTCGTGGAATACATTCTATAAGATTCTTCAGAATTTGAGTGTCCAGTACATTTTAAGCCTGTTTAAGTTTTAAAATGATGTGTTCACTAAAAAGGAAAACCTCGAATAAGATAAATGGATGGACGAGCATCGAGTTTTTCCACGAATCGTTAACAAAACAATACCCATTTGAATAACGTAAGATCCTTTTAAAACTCCTGATAACGATACTTATTCACGCTCATGGACCATAACGTGTAAATTACGAATGTCAAAACCGCACTAATAATTACAATGATTGTACGCGAAAATCATATTCGAAGTATTAATATAATGAACTTTATTACAAACAAATAAAGTCCATTTTAATTTGAATTCATTTGAACTTTGTCCACACAGTGACACGCTATGTGGACCAAGGGAATGGAGACTGTTAATCGCATATCGCAAATGATGATCTCTTCTCGGAATCCATGTTTTCACTGTTTGTTTTTGAACATTGATGACTTATTCTGGTTACTAAACAATCTGTTTTGAAAAATATTAAGACTATTTCATCAAAATCACGAACACATTATTATAAATTTGGTCTAGAAATCTTCTAAAAATGAAAAATGTTACAGCAGTTATTTAGACTTGTGAACTAAATAATTTACGTTCAGGTCATTGAGATATTTTGCGTATTAACAAGCGGTTTAATAATTAGTGAGTGGGTAGACCAACAAAAGAATAAATTATGCCAGACCGATCGCAATGCATCACTCACCGTTGTCATCGTGAATAAAATTCAGAATAACACCTTTATGATTCATTTACTACCGAAATTAATTCCAAATGAAAATGTTGACCCAGTTTTGCGCGGTGACTTTAGAAAGAGAAAGTCAATTGTTTTTTATCTTACTTTAATGTTTTATTGATTTATGCTTGAAAAAACATCGCAAGCGTCATTTTTATCATCAAAATACGTAAAACTTTATCCATTACATTAGTAATAGTCTTTGTTGCACGGTTTCCTACAAGGCTTATAGCTTCCTTCTGAACACAGATAAGCACGAACTTTCTTTGCTAATGGACAATCAAGTCTGCCACAAGGACCATGGACATCCCTTTTGTTCACAAATTGTCCATGTTGATATTTCCCCTTTACAGTTTCCCCATGAATGAATTGATGTTGACTACCTCTATATTCCATTCTTTTAGGACAATTTGTACCGCCACAAGGGCCTTTAGGAAATCCCATGGCAAGAATAGCTAGTTCACTAGAAGTATATGGTGCTACAAAGTCGTCATAAACCTTTGGTTCCTCAACAGGTTTTATTGGCTCTCTTATTATGTCTGGAGCTCCGAAGAAGTAAGCTACAGGTGGGACAGCATCAATAGTCGTACCTTCCCAATGCCTCACAACCTCAACGTCTTTCAGTTTTAAGTCATCCGATAAATATTTTCGCCCTGGCAGCCTTTCCATCTCTGGCAGGGCAACAAAATAACTTATAACCCTATTACCCATACATGTCAATCGAATAAAAAATTCAATTTCACCTGACGCTTTCAAATCTTCCTCGCATTGCAAAGGTCGTGTCAATTCAACGGTATTTGTTACCATTTCTGGTCGTGAAGTGTCTCTGTATTCGGCTTGATCCATGTTCACGGGATTCAGTTCGGCAGATCTTTTAAGGCAGTCAAAGAACGACTCGTGCCATTCAATAACACAAAAACCAATACAATTCATCTCCTGATCTCTGTTCCAAACTGTGATATAGATTGGAGTTTTTCTCAATACTTCTTCTAATTTTGAAGGTCTTGACAAAAACATGATCGAATTTCCTACCCCGAAGTAGGGAGGTTGTGGTAAGGGCTCTGATGGAAGCTCTATTTTTATTGGTTGTGCTTTTCCTTTCTTCCCTTTTGGTTTTGGGGGTTTCTTTCCTTTCCCAGGTGGTGGGGGAGGAGGAGGTGGGATGAAGTTATCATGAGCAACATAAAAATCAAACAATGGTAAGCAATTAAATTGCATTGTACATGTTTGCATGAATTTCATTTCCTCTTCAGAAGGCATGGGAGGCTCTTTACCTTTTTTTCCCTTCTTAGCTGGTTTTTCTTTTTTACCCTTTTTTGCCGCCTCTGCTGCAGCTAAGGCCTCCGCCTCTCTCTTCCTCTCCTCCTCTTCCATTTTGAGTTCATATTCATCTTTCTCCGGTGGCTCGATTTTTAATACTATCTTCTTTACAAATACTTCAATCATAAATATTTGCTCCATTATTTAATCTGTAAATATTATTCAGGTAAAATAAAAATAACTTATTCTTATGTACTTTTTTATAGTCAACTATTGTAGAGCATAAACTTCATTTCAACTTATATATTTCTAAAGTTTTCATAGATAATATCGGTGAAGAAAGTAATGCCCAATTTGAAAATATTCTCATAAAATGTTATATCAAATTTTACTCGGCTTGATAGCAACTCATATAAAATATATCCTTGAAAAGCTGAGTGAGAGATATATGCAAAGGAGTAGAGATATAATTTAAAGGAAAATAATAATATATTCTGCTGAATCAAAAATATAACAATATTTACAAACGAAATTACACAAACTTATAAACGGATGTCATATTTTGTACCAACCAAATTATCTCACTATGTTATGTTTTTGATTTTCCACTTGTAATTCATTCATAAAAGATAGCATATTTATATGATTTAATCCACTCAAACATTTAACTAATAATTTAGATGCAAATGTTAACACAGCAATTTGAAGTTTTAAGCCATATTGAATCGATTCATAATGTCATATTGATTATTTTTAATGATACCAAAGAGTTTAGTTAGGTTTTAATTATTTTTTAAATAAAAATACTAATGCGAATGTGTTGCCATAACTATTGGAAAGTTCAATAACAAATCAAAGAAGGATTCAAATGTGGGTGCATTTGAATTACTATTGACATACCAATGGTTCTTTTTTTATTGCGTCATATTTATTATCTGTGCTATTAAGTGTCTGTGTTAGTAAGTGATCACCATGCATATAGATATTTACCTTTGCTTGCACAAAGCAACCAGTAAAGGTATCCTTTTAGCCATGGGATGTTTATAAAATCTTACTCTACTTTTTACTTTATTTCATAATCTTATGTCTATCATTTAATATAGAACAATAACAATTATGAATTCATCCATACATTACATGCATATACAATTGTATTTAACTAATACAATTGTACTTTTTAAATGTTGAAAAAGAGTAATTACTGAGTTTCTTGCCGTTACTTCTCGGTAGAATCTACTTTCCGAACCGATGATAACTTCGCTTAATTGTTAAATGACGATTCAAAAGTAATTGTATAGTAAAGAGCCAACTTGAATAAAGTTTATTTTGATTTTGATTTTGATTGAAGAACAGACTCTGGTCTGAGAAGGACCGAGGATGGAACTGGACTTTTTGTCGAAATTTATTATTGTTTACAATTTTCAATATTTGTCAAGTTCATACATAATCTCTTTGGTGGTAATTAGCTAACATACAAACTTTCACATCAATTGTGGTAGTTAAATAATAAAAACATTTTTATTCTTCGTCCTCATACTGTGCCGAAAATAAACAAAGATCTTGTCTTACAAATCTAACATATCATTTATTTCCAATGTATGCTTTTAATCTTATATAATATGATGTAAAAAAATTAAGAAGATGCTATATGCTGTATTGTGAGTCCACTTAATCTATCTCATATTGTTTTGGAAGTATTTGAAAATCGAACGATGGATCATGTATTAAATTTTCATGTTGAGGGCTTTAGTAGTAACATACAAACATACACACACACGCAACAATGCACGATCGTCCTTGGTATCTGCAGTCGAGAAAAATCAACTCGCTTCCGCATTCATCATACATCATTAAGATATGATACATGTATGTATACATAAATACCTACCAATTATCTATTTAAAAGGTTATTTATAATGCACAGATGCAATAAATATATAAATAAATTACTCGTAGTAACAGTCTGTAAATTTCCCACTGTTGAGCTAAGGCCTCCTCTTCCATTAAGGATAGTGTTGGGCACACATTCCACCACACTGTTCCAATGCAGGTTGGTGGAATGCATATGAGACAGAATTTCAATGAAATTAGACACATGCAGGTTTCCTCACGATGTTTTCCTTCACCGCCGAGCACGAGATTATAAACACAAATTAAGCACATATATATAGTGGTGCTTGCCTGGGTTTGAAACCGAAATCATCAGTTAAGATGCACGTGGTCTAACCACTGACCCATCTCAGCTCTTAAATTACTTTTTTTTATGTTATAGGTTGGTGGACGAGCATATGGGCCACCTGATGGTAAGTGGTCACCATCACCCATAGGCAATGACGCTGTAAGAAATATTAACTATTCCTTATATCGTCAATGTGCCACCAACCTTGGGAACTAAGATGTTATGTCCCTTGTGCCTGTAGTTACACTGGCTCACTCACCCTTCAAACCGGAACACAACAATACTGAGTACTGTTATTTGGCGGTAGAATAACACCTAAGTAACTTGTAAGATAATTTTATTAAAAAGTATCCTCTTACTGTTCTTATCAATAATCGTACAAGTTTAAATTTGTATGAAGCTTCGTTTTGATATGCGAAAGGTTCTTTATAAGGTACAGACCAATCACCAGCGGAATCAAAATAAAACGAGATCTAAATAAAATAAAAAGACCCACTGCGTCGTAGTTAGAGTTCAACGGCGGGGTCGCGTTTACGCACGCGGGTAGCGTAGACGGGAGGGGGGAGTAGGACAAGTCTGTTTGTACAAGACCTAAAATACTGGATACGATCATTTGTATTGTTTAATTTTAGTTTATATGTAATTATCGAGTTTACTGTCACTTCTGAATGCTAGACGTTTGTCAAATCTGTGATATATCTGCATCGCGATGGCAAGATTTGCTGTTTATTTTACTATGTATTTATATACAGACAGATATATAATATATTTGTTATGAAAGGCATCTTATCGTTTCTTTCGTAAGAGTTAGTATTGTGCAGCATCTTTAGGATTTGATTTTATAAGGAGAAATGTTATATACAATACTCAACTTTGTTCAAATAAAAACTCATTAACACATGTACCAAGATATGTTAACTAGTTTATTAATATTTATACATTAGCACCTTCAATAAGATAATTTAGCGTCAGAAGTGTTACGATCAAACATTACTTAAAAACGTTTCCAATATATTTGACCTTGAAATTTTCTACTAAAAGTATATATTTATGCTTAATAAATAAATACTAAGCTTATCCAGTAAAAGTTAATTCTGTTATCATGCGCACGAGCACACTTTCCGTCTCTCTCGCACGTTGATATTTAAATTTAGAATCGCGTTGTACGTTATACGTTTTGCAGAGTATTTAACTTGGTATATAGGTATAATATACTACCTAGGCAGGTTTGATACGGGTTATGCATAATTCAAATACTAAATCTAGGTTTCTTGAGTGTTTATATTATACTTAAGAAAACTTTATACAATTAAAATGTATATGTTTTATTATATATGTATTATACTTTCAATGTTTGTCACATAAACGAATAATAAAAAAATACATTTAATAATTAGTTCGATTTAAACTAATTAGTGTTTTATAATCTTAACACAATATAAAATAAGTTATTTTAATAAACCCAATGAAGTGTAGGACAAATTACTATGCAATATGTGCTTATAATAATTATACGTATGTTTATATACATATATATAAAACCTCATAATAAGAAATGATTGAAACAAATTTCCTTCAGAATCGTTACACTCAAACGAATGAAAAATTATTGAACTCAATTTCAATCTTGTAATAAGTATTCTTTCAAAATAAATATCGTCGAAGCTTCTGCAAAAGTCGCTATGTGTTTTTTACATATTATTCAATTGCTGTGCCGTTTTAATCGTTATTTCAATATACGGAAATTTAGATAAATATCGCATAGCTAAATTTGTAAACTTTTAAAATACAGAAGTAATTACAGAACTATTTTTATAGTTTATGTGTATTGAAATAACGATTAAACGATGTAGAAATCAAAAAATATTAACAAATACAGTGTAGTGTAGATTTAGGAAAGGATTCAAAGTCAAATCAAAATATTCTTTATTCAACTAGGCTCGCCATGTCTATTACAAAACTAGATATCAGGGAACTTGAGTTCTGTGCTCAAGGTTACTACGGTAGGGCTGTAGGGCTTCATTGGAGAAAGTCCTACTATGAATAATTTATATAATATTTCGATCAGAATCAATACGTAGTCTCTTAATGCTTCGAAACAAATCAAAAGCTTCCAACAACAACAGCCTATAAATTTCCCACTGCTGGGCTAAGGCTCTTCTCCCCTTGAAGAGAAGGTTTGGAACATATCCCACTACGCTGTTCCAATGTGTGTTTGTGAAATACACATGTGGCGGAATTTCTATGAAATTAGACACATGCAGGTTTTCCTTCATCGCCGAGCACAAAATGAATTATAAACACACATTAAGCACATTAAAACTCAGCGGTGTTTGCCTGGGTTTGAACCCGCAATCGTTAGTTAAGATACACGCGTTTTAACTACTGGGCAACCTCGGCTCTTAAAAAAAAGCTTCCAATTATTATGAATGCTATATTCCACATCCTTCAACGCACAGTTTAAACTACATTTATGTAATAGTATATATACTATAGAAGTAATATTTACTACTAAAATTGGTTGGTGTAAAATGATTTACATTATATTTTATTTCACAAAAGGTTATGTTAAATTTTACTAATATTATAAATGCAAAAGTTTGTGAAGATATATGTTAGTTATATATCAGAATAACACATATACTACAATTTATAATTATTTTATGTAATTTGCTCATAATATAACGATACATATGACAGTTGCTAAGACATATAAATCCATAATCAACGATAATATAAAATAACAACGGTAATAAAAAAGAAATAATATGTGTTTGTTAAAATTGAGACGTCATTTTTTGTATCAAATATAAAAAACAATATAAAAATGTATTTCGATCGTAACGGAACCAAACCCGAATCACAAACGGTCATTACGTTGATCGTAATAAGAAAATGTTAGTCGATCGATTCGCAGGAGCTAACAGAACCGGTAGCTAGCGTGCAGCTGCGTTGTAAAGATCTATCCACAATGATACTTACAACCAACCTTATAAACATGAGAACTTATACCTTAAAGTAAAAAGTAAAAAACATAAATAAAAGTAATAAACATAATACATAAATCTACATGCCTTTACTTACAATGTTAAGTTTCATAAATTAATTACACAAATTATATATATTCATAAATGTAATTAAGTTTCATCAGTTAACTACACAATTTTTATATATTCACTATCTTGTACGTGTTTGAATTTAACAAAAAAAAAAACATTATTGTAACCTAAGTTACTCCTTATTTTATCAGTTATCTGACCGTGCAAGTCGCATCAAAATCGGTCCAGTCGTTCCACAGATTAGCCGGAACAGACAGACACACAAAAATTGTAATTTTTTTTAAAAAAAGTTATTTTGGTATTAGTAACGTGTAT
This sequence comes from Vanessa cardui, assembly GCF_905220365.1. Lineage (NCBI taxonomy): Eukaryota > Metazoa > Arthropoda > Insecta > Lepidoptera > Nymphalidae > Vanessa > Vanessa cardui. The sequence goes on from NC_061143.1 coordinate 10,420,729, forward strand.
ACATACATACATATACATTGAGCAAAAAAGGGCTATTTTAATATTACAAACAGACACTCCAATCTTATAATATGTATAGATTAAACAAAGAAACCTTAAATACAATGCAGGACAAATTAATAACCTATTAACAATTAAATTTAATATCTATTCTATAAGAGACACGTCTAACCAAATCGTTATAAAGAAGACTTATTAATAGGCAATCATGTGTAATCACATCTCTAGATCACTCCTTGACACAAACGTAATTATTTTAATTCGATCCGAGCTCTTGTTACGTAGATAAAAAGCCTTCAAATGCTGTCAATCAAACCTAATAGGTTTTATTATTAAGGTTCATGTGTGCTTACCTTGTCATACGTTACTTGAAAGTGATTCTACAGATTCGAATGAGAATAAAAAATTACATTATTATGAGAAAATCAAAGATCAATGGTAAGTTTTTTAATTATGATATGAATTATTTTTAAATGCTGACTTTATAATACTCAGTAACGGGAACTGGTGACTGTCCGCCGATTTAATTGTCAGCGCACAGTTACAATTAAGTAAAAAAATGGCTTTCTTTTGAATTGAAATTTGAACGTTTTGAGAGGAAAAGATGATAACATATACTATACATATATCACATGTAATCAGGCATTCGTAATAAATGACAGGAAACCTACAGTATTATACAAGAAAAACTATCCTTGTATTTCAATCATACAATCTTAACTGACCTACGATTGTTATTATTATAAATATATTTAACAGACATGTCACGATGTTCTGAGGTGAGATTCGTATACTATATTATTATAGTATGATATGATATTAAACTAGCGACCCGCCCCGACTTCTCACGTTGCGTTAATACTGATACAAGATATACTGCAGAATGTCTTACAATGTTAACAGTTTTTCAATCGTGCTCTGCTATATTGTGCATGTATTATACATTTATATGTTTCCTTTTTCTTGAATCTATCTATTTAAAGAAACCGCTTTAAAATCCGTTGCGTAATTTAAAAGATCTAAGCATACATAGGGACAGACAGCGGTAAGCGACTTTGTTTTATACTATGTAATGATAAAATCACTGACTGTAATAACCGTTAAAATAATATCGCGAGTAAGATAATTGAATAAAATAAGTGCATATAAACAAATATAAACAAATATATTACATGTGAACGCGTCTTTAAAAACCATCACAAATGTATACTTATTATGGCCGACGGTATACACTTACACTGCTCAGATAATATGGAATTATGGTCGGTGTTACCTTAAGGTGTTGATTTTAAACTTTTTTTTAGTCATAAAATTAATTCAATAACAAAATTATACTCTCGTATAAAATCTAGAATATATGAAGTAGCCTTGCGAATAGTAGTTCAGATTTTCTACAAAGTTTACGTGAATCGTTATAAGATAACTAGTTATTCGTCCCGACTTCATCTGTGTACAATAGGAATTTAATTTACTTCCTAATTGCAGCGTCCTCTGTTGCATCGAAAGTTAATACTCCAGAACTCAATCAATACATAATTAAGTATATCGATATGAGTCCAATGGTTTAGGAATTCAGTGACATACATATTATGTACATAGATTTATGTCTTAACTAATAATATTATAAATGTGAAGGTAACTCTGTCTGTCTGTCTGTCCTCTCTTCCTATTTCACAACCAAGCCGCTCAACCAAATTTGACGAAATTTGGTATGAAGCAAATTCGAACTCCAAGAATGGACATCGACTAATTTTTTTGCCTGACACATGAAAACGAACCCCTAAAAAACGAGTGAAACTGCGGGCATCAACTAGTATAGATATAAAGATAACCAAATACCTATTAAAACTATATTTGTATAAAATTGAATGCTTATTTTTGTAAGCATAGCATTCATGGATCTTTCGTTCGATTGATGAGAAATTTTACATGTCTTGTTAATTATTTAAAGTATTTTGTTTTCCAGTTTGAAGGCCAGTAAGGCAGTGTAGGCACAAGGGATATCTTAGTTCCCAAGGTTGGAACTTGGAGCATTGACGATCTAAGTAAAAGTTAATGTTTCTTACAGCGTCAATGTATATTGATTGTGACCAGTTATTATCAGGTGACCCATACCACCAGGTCTTTATTGCTATATCATATGTACATATAATATTCAATATTCACTGAAAGATTTTATGATATGTTAAAAGAATGATAAACTTCTAAAAATTAATACGTATGAAAATTTAGTATCTAAACGTAATAACACATACAGGCTAATAAAATGTAATATTTGCTTGAAATTTCTCATAAACGTACAATGTTGGTGTAATAATGCGTTGTGTTGGAACGAAAAGACGCGAGAACGTTATTAAAAAGAGAAAAGTTGAAATGTTTAACGTCAGTTATCGGCAAGTGAATTATTTTTTTACGATGGAGGTTTAATTGAATTATTAAAAAAAAAAAACAATATTAAGCTCAGACCACATCATCGCGTGTCTATTTCTACAATGTCTGTCAATGTCTATTTGACAAGGATGGAACACAATAAATGTGAATGCACTGCATTACCACATTTTACCCATACTTCCACGTGGGGGCAAGGCGTTTAACCAGCGAAAACAAAGACCACAAAATCGAAAATGTCTTAAAAAACGTTTAAGACATTTTGTACCTTGCACAGTTACTCTGTGGAACCAGCTTTCCTTTTCCAAAACGATATGTCTTGGTAATCTTTAGGAAAAGACCCTACGCATTTTTAAAAGACCGGCAATGCATGTGAAAGGTTGGATCTCCATGTGCGGTTGCAGTCACTTTCCATCAGGTCAGATCTCATCTCGCTGGTCACCAAAATAAGTATGTGAAGGTGACTTCATAATATCACATCATATACACCTTAGTTACACTTTATGGTTCGTCTATCTTCATATAAAATCTATACTAATATTGTAAATGTGACTGTCTGTCTGTCTCTCTTTCACGACCAAACCAATGAAATGAACTTGATGAAATTTGTTTTAGCAAGCTTGAACTCAATGAAAGGACATAGGCTACTTTTTCGCCTGACATATGACCAACCAACATCCTAAAATATTATTAATAAATAAGATTTTCTATTTCATACCTCTCATGAGTCACATTCGCAGGCTGCGTCGAACAAATGGGGTGTGAGAATTAAAAGGAGCTCAGCGTCCCGTTACCTCTATTAGCCGTAGGGCATAGACTACTTTTTTTCAGTCATGACAACTAACACGATGACGACAACTAGTATTTACATAAAATCAAAGTATAAGTTAAGTTCCATAATCAATATTGAAGTTTTCCCAAAATATTTGTTAAGTTATAATACAACTTATCCAATTCTGAACGAACGCGCGAGTTCCCCACATCGAGCTGACCACAAGAACATCTGGGAATTCACATGTTTACGTAAAACGAAAAATTCTCTCACGAATGTAATTCGTTGGTAAAGTACACATAATTACGCGTATGGGCATCATTTAATCATTATTATCATAGTGATTTCCATAAAATTACTTCGAAAATTTTCTAAATACATACATGACATCCACATCCATGGTCGAGTGGTGTGTACACCGGTTTTCATGGGTACGCCACTCTGAGGTCCCGGGTTCGATTCCCGGCCGAGTCGATGTAGATGACCGTTAGTTTTCTACGTTGTCATGGGTCTGGGTGTTTGTGGTACCGTCGTTACTTCTGATTTCCATAACACAAGTGCTTAAGCTACTTACATTGGGATCAGAGTAATGTATGTGATGTTGTCTCAAATTTATTTATTTTATTATTGCAATCCTGTTAATTAAATCTGGATAATTATCTTCAACAACCATTTGCTTTCAGCTCCGAAGATGGATAAGGAATATTTCTTACAGCGCCAATGTCTTAGGATGATTATCAGATTCCACTGAGTGGGAAATTTTCCCCATCGTCCTAACTAAATCATAAAAATAATCTTCCATTGGGCTGATTTATTTAAACTCTTGAGTTAAGGTAATTCATACGCTTGCGCTGAATGCACCAATCTCACTAAAATTATAAATATTAACGTAACTATGTCCGTTGCCTTTTTACAATGACACTAATGAACCAAATTAGATGGAGTTTGATATGAATCAATCTTGCATTCCAAGGACATAGGAAGCCATAGGTGACAATTAGCAATCGATAAAGCAACTTGGTAGTTCCTTATAAATTCTATTAAATATTAATGTATGGAAGAATCAGAAAGACTCTGGAAGAGCATGGCAAGGTTCTAAACAATTGCTTGAAATTTATAACAAATTTAAAAATTTCATAAAACGTCAATATTCCACATTTAAATGGAAATCAATTATCAGTTTAAAAACTTATCAATTTCTTTCCGATACTTGCACGTACTTTGAATTGATATTGATGATACCTTACATCGTTATATCACAAACTTTTAAAGTATGACCGATCGCTTATTAAATAATATCTTAAGGAATTTTCAATGAAAAATTTCATATCACGAAAAATAACGGAAACCTGTAATTTTTGTTGATTTAACTTCTGACAAATTCGACCCATTTAAAAAGTTTTGTAAAACATTTTCGGAGTATGAACTTAATGTGTTTTTGGGATTAATACTGGGATTAAATTATAGTTGACAGACCTTTTATAATTGTCACAACTAAATTTACCGTTGGAGGTAATATTCAATATTATTTGTATTATTTACAACATAAAAAGTAATACTTGTGATATTATTAATTAAAGTACTTTTATGTACAATCATTTTAAATTATCTTTTCTTATTTATTCACGTAGGTATTATGTAAAAAATCTTTACTAATATTAAGGTGCCAAAGTTGTTTTGCCAAAACATTGGACCAATTATGATGAAATTATGATTAAACCCTAAAACTCAACTAAAGCCACTGCTGTCCACTGCTGAACATATATATAAAAAGAACATACATATATATTGGCCTCCCCAGAGCTCGTCACGGTACTCCGTCCTCTGCTTCCCTCATCTACCTTCTATTGCCGAATAATGACAAATAACGATGGTTTATAATTGTTTAAAATTTAAATGATAAGCAGCATATTTTCATACGTACTTTATAATAGGATTACTAAAACTTAATCGTTTTAGATATAAGGGTTAATAATTCTGTTGATCTTATCCCGACTAAGTAATTTAATTCCTTTTCAAACCGTTTCTACGTGAAATTTACTTAACACTTAAAGTCACGGTCTTTTATAAAGATTAAGATATCCTGTCCTCTAAAACATGAACTCTCTACTTAAAAAGAAATCGTACTAATATACTAATCGCTTAAAGTAAATCGCTGGCGTTCGTCACATAATATTTAAGGATTACACGACAAATTTACGATATGATTGAAAATATTGCCCGCGTTTTATGTGTTTTCTTGTATTACATTAATGTTTGCTGATGGCAAATTATGTTTTCAGTAAATCCTGTACGTGGCTTAAGTTTGTTTTATGGATGCTACCCCACCTAAATTGAATGTTGACTTTATAGCAACGTATGAGTGTCCTCTGACTTCTATTTCATTTTTTCGGTTTATATCGAATGTTTTAATGTGATTTGTTGGAGTGGATGAGTGGATTTTTGTTATTAGAAAACAAGAAGTTTGAAAAGATGAAAAAATATATTTTTTTGTAATGTTATTTATTAAAGGCCTTAAATAAATAGTAATTACTTATAGTAAAATAATTAATAGTTACTTATAGTTAACAGATGTCAATCAAGTCAGATAAGAGTTAAGAATCAATTATATTGTGACCTAAAATGCGTGATGATTTTTTCTTTATTAATGATTTTAAAAACATTTATCCAATGGACCACCTCGTTGGTATATAGTCTAGTCATTAGTAACATAATATAAGGCTATTAATCCTAAGGTTCTATGTTATGTGTTTTCAAACGCCAGAACATAAAGTAGATTTAAAAGAATGAGTTTCTCATCATAAAATCGTCATTTATCATCTAAAATATGGAAGTCAGAAGCATGTGCACTTTCATGCCTCGAATAGCATATAAAACCGTTGATCTTGAGCCTGAAATCGCTTCGATTCGTATCGAAATCGTATCGAATCGGCTGTCCCATGTAATTGATAGTCATCTGTGTTTGTGCACATACTTATGCAATATGTCCTGCGTAGTTGACTAGCCTTCATTGACCGAAGCCGACATCGGTCAGAACGACTGTATATCTTTTGTCACTATGCCAGAAACCTACACCCATGTGCCAACAAGTACTGTCTTTCAGTTCAATCATATAAATAACATACGGCATATAATTTTAAAAATTATTGAAAATATTCTTATTATTCTTCTCCAAATCTTAGCTGATAATTTCCTCTGTACTAGATTCTTCAAGCAGTTCTCGTAATGTTTCTGTAATGAATTGATATTTCTGTCTCTGAAATAAACAAACATATCAAATTGGATTATTATCTTTACATAGTATGAAACAAAGTCGCTTTTTCTGTCCCTATGTCCCTTTGTACGCTAAAATCCTTAAAACTTCGCAACGGGTTTTGACGCGGTTTTTTTTTAACCGACTTCAAAAAAAGGAGGAGGTTCTCAATTCATCGGGGCCTTTTTTTTTTTTTTTTTTATTTTTTATGTATGTTACCGAATTACTCGAAGATGGCTGGGCCGATTTTGACAATTCTTTTTTTGTTTGAAAGGGCATGTTTTACAGGTGGTCCCATTGTCAGGAGATCAGGATCTGATGATGGGATCCTGGAGAAATCGAGGGAACTCCTCAAATTTTATAGGCACACCTATAGTGATTTCGGTTTTATTCAGAGTGCCTTGGTCATATGCTCACGAAAAGTGACATTTGATGAAGTGGAACTGATGATGAAGACCACAACTGGTAATCAGAACCTATTCGTAAGTAACTATTTTACGGGTTTAGTTCTATTTCTTTAAGATAGTCGTCAAGCAATTGATGTTAGTAAACATGCCTATGATGAAGTCTAGCTGATGGTGGACTACCAGGAGAATTCCTCAATGATTAACGGCATTGCATCGGGAAAAATGGTATTGTCTAATTGGCGATGAGCAGTTAACATTAGGCTATTGTAACTTAGGTAACGCTTAATTTGAGTTGCAGTCCACATCGTATTGAAACGGCGTGGAGTTATGTTTAGAGTCGAAAGCCGAAATGTACTGAGTATAATAAAGTGAATGACAAACACTACCAATTGTAATTATAAATAACAAAACAACACTGAAAAGCATTAAATAAATTTTTATAAATAAAAAAAACCGCCTTCAAAAATTAACTAAAAAGAAAAAAATAATCAGTTACATCCATATCCAATTTACGATTTTTTAATCACCTTTTGAAGTCGGTGCCAACAAAGTAAATAAATTCCTATATTGAAATCATTTAATTTGTATCGATAGTAAGGTTTGTCTAATGGTGTCATCTATACAATAAATAGATTTAGTTTTTGTATGTATGTATTATGTACCTATATTAGCAATGTCGGCACCGACTTTGAGAGGTGATTAAAAAATCGTTAATTGGATATGGATGTAACTGATTATTTTTTTCTTTTTAGTTAATTTTTGAAGGCGGTTTTTTTTTATTTATAAAAATTTATTAATAGATAGTGTGATTCAAGGGGACGGTTTTTGTATATAATACATGAACAATATAGTAAAGAAACACTGACAATTTTAGAAGTTTAATGTGATATCGTAGATAAACAAACTCTGTAGTATATTTTCACCGACTTTGAGAGGTGATTAAAAAATCGTTAATTGGATATGGATGTAACTGATTATTTTTTTCTTTTTAGTTAATTTTTGAAGGCGGTTTTTTTTTATTTATAAAAATTTATTAATAGATAGTGTGATTCAAGGGGACGGTTTTTGTATATAATACATGAACAATATAGTAAAGAAACACTGACAATTTTAGAAGTTTAATGTGATATCGTAGATAAACAAACTCTGTAGTATATTTGGTATGAGTTTTGCACCCGTGCGAAGCCGGGGAGGATCGCTAGTATATAAAGATAATTTAATCCCTTCCTATGATTACCGTCACCGTTTTATCATATAGTAATATAAATAACATATTTAAACACCATCTCATTAATGACTATTACAAAAAAAACAAGAAAAATATATCCAACATTGTAGTCATAATATCGATCAAAAACCAACACACTGTATTGACATACGACCTTTAGAACTTAAGTATATCTATAGTAAAGCTCTCAGTTCCAATAACAAGCTCTGTTTTGTATCAAAACAGTTTACGCAAATATTACAAACTATTCGATTCGAATGTGACAAGATCCCCTTCGTGCGGACTTAGTTAATTGACAAAGGAAAGCTGTTATTGGCCAATAGTTTTGGTGATTTATATAAACAAAGACGGGTGAATTAAATAGTGTTGAACTTTGTGTACTGTCGATTGAAAAGTAAAAAATATATATATATATTTTAATATATTATTTATTAACATAAGAATAAACAACATTCAATGCTTAAATATATATATACAAATATTAACTAAAACTAGTTACTGTAAAAATCTTGACCGCGTGGAATGGTGGCAAGAATGCTAGCAGCATTTCCCCGTTGAATCGCAATTCCGATCCTCTGGGCAAAAAACGAACCAGCCTTCCTGTCACCAGTGGAGGCAATGAGGCGAGGTGTTATTTTAATTGGTTATTTGTTTATTATGTATTGCAATTAATAAGCATATCTTATTCAAAATTGGAACGGTTTTGATCTGCAACTGACTTAAACAAATATTTGTTGATGCCTTGATAGTTGTATTTTTCGGTTTACGTTATGGACTTAATTTTTATCCTCTAAAATGCAAATATTAACATACATAAGTAGGTCTTTCAGCTTCCTGTAAACCTCCTCTTTATAAAAAAGGTCAATCTACTATTACATCGCATTAAAAAAGTTATGTCTGTGGTTTTGAAATATTCCAATAATTAATGCAGTTATATAAAAAAATACAAGTAAAAATGGATATTAAAATATATAAAAACTTTTTATTCAATTAATTTTCCACTTAACACTTTTCTACTTGTCTATCTCGTCTACCGCTTAATCAATAGGAAAAACACTCAGCTCCCTTTTGCATATGCAAATATTATGCCACTAGCATTATCTTTGAACTGTGTTTATTTAAAATCAACCTTAGTACTTTGATATTAAAGTTTAAAAACATTTGATAGAATTCAATTGTTGTTCTTGGCAGTTAATGTATGAACAAAGAAGTCACTGTTAACGAAATTGTGTTAGACAGGTTTTTGATGTAGGTACTCTAAAAACACGAAAAGTCGTGTGAAATCTGTAACATCCAGACACACTCACAATAAAGTCTCGTTAATATATTAAAATTGTGAATCTTTTACATGATTAAAATTTAAGGTAAAACTATTTCAACATAATGACACGTGCCAATAAAAAAACTGAGATGGCATAGTGCTTAAAACAGATGAATCTTAACAAAGGTTGCAAGTTCAAGTTTATCAAGCATGACGGATTTGAATTTTTTTTAATTGTGATTATAATTCATCGTGGTTGGTAGTTAAGGAAAAGATCAAACGTTAATGTGTTGGATGAAAATATACCTTATGTATTACCAACCTCCATTGCAGCAGCTATGTGAAGATTTCCAAACATTCTTCACAAATTATGAAAATTCTGTTGACACTACCATTTTTCAGAAACGTAGCAAATAGCGTGGACCTTGAAATTTTACATGTATCGTACATAAAATATATTGCCAATAATTGACATAAAAAATTAAAAACAATTCCTATCAAAATTGACGCGTTATTTGACGACAAAATCTCTATACATTTCATTAGTCTGTAACAAAATTATGTATATTTTAGTGTGCATGGCTTAATTGGTTATGCAAAATTTAAGAGGCCATCCAAGTCTCCCGCAGATAGGATGAAGATCAGTGCAAACAGCTAGCCAGGAATAATTGGTCGGGTCGGGTTTTTCACCGGAGAGTACTTCTTCTTTATTAAAGTTGCTTTTGTTCATACATTTTTAAAACACTTATGACGTCATTTCATATTTTTAAACGTAGATACAGAACAGCCTAAGTAGTATAATTGATCAAGTAGTTAAGCTATTTGGCTGGGGACCTTAAAGGATTTGTCTTTCAAGTAATTTTCAGCGATCGCTCCTACAGTTGATTTTTCTTGTAAAGTACATAATGTCGTCAATTCTGCACTTTCCACTGAATTTTCATTCTTTTATCATTTATATAAAATAACTACATTTTGAACTACAATATATCAGTATTTAGTCATCATTTTTCAATTCAAAAAAGTTTTTCGTTTGGTATCCATGTCACCCATACAAATTTATCGTGTGTGAAAATCCTCATTCCTATATTCAAAAGTCACTGGTCCTATATTCAAAAGGATTACATAAAATTGACCAAAATAATAACTACAAAAAATTGAAATACCTAACCCGACATAAGAAAAATTTAACCCTCTATTGCCAAAATGTTACATCAACGAAAATAAAAATCACAGAACATTAAATTTAAAATATCACGAGACATCAGTTTCGCTCATCGTCGCCGATGTCCGTCATTTTTGCTTTTTTTTTTGTTAAAAACCCATAGAGTTATAAAAATAAATGAGGCTTCCCGAACGCTGGGGCGAACACAATAGTTGGGTCATTATACTCGGTCATTTGGACCGAGGCTTGGTTTAGAGGGGACACGCAAGGGGACGGTCTAAACAACCTGAGTGTTTGACTGTTGGATTTTTAACCATTGTGATTTATCTTTTATAATCTATCTATCTGTCATTATATTTTGTAGATACACCTATTTTGAATTTTACATACACAATTTCATTTATGTTACGTAAAAACATACATTAAAATAAAGTCGTAAGTATGGGACAATTTTCACGTAATTATGTCCTGAAATAGTACAGCAGTCAATGAACAATTCAATAACAGTAATGATACATGGTGCATTTTATAGTATAGATTGAGCTAAGCTAATATTTTAAATCATGGTAATAATATATGCTGAGTTTGTAGCAATATATATGCTGTATATTTCTACCTAAAAAAATATTTTATTAACTTGGAAACTTAATTTATCGACGCATGTGGTTCATTTAATAATACTTCCGTTAGTCTAATTCAATAAAGTATAATAATATAATACTAATTTAAAATTTTAACTACAACCAATTATATCATTAATTGGTAAGATATCCTGATAAAATGTTCCACAGGTGGGTTAAGGCATCTTCTGCTTTTGTAGAGATGTTTTGGACCTTGTTCCGCCACGCTGCAATGCGAGCAATAGATAAAAATGAGGCAGATTTTCATCTGATACACACAAGCTTCATAACGACCAGCATTGCCGAGCACTAGATGAATTATAAACATAATTGAAGACAGCTTGCCTGGATTTGAAAACACATTCTTCGTTTCCTCATCTTCGACTCGACCATCTTGGTTCACAATACAATAACAATTATATAATTTATATCACAAATTAAATCGTGAACGACTAGAATATTTCGAATTTCGAATTTCCGCATAAATAAACGTCAGATAAACAGCCTAACGGTAACATTCGAAATTACAACGTGTATCGTAACATTAATTTTAACGATAAAGCCTAAGCTTTTGCACTTTTACAGGGGGACGCTAAAAAGGCCTATTCGACTGTGGTTGCCATAAAAATGTGTACAAAAATTTCTCATTCCGCAATAAAGGGAGACGTCTAATTGTTATTCTTTCGGTTGAATTGTATTTTTGCTACAATTTGACATTAAGATGGCTTTCGAGAAGTTATTCGACGCAATATGCCAGCGATGTTAATGCGAACAGTACAGTCCCTGCTTGGTTTGAGAATATATATCCAGGGGTAAATACTGTTAATTCCATGTTAAGAAATACATTTAAATATATTTGGAGACAAGAGATGATAAAAATGAATGAATGAAGAATAAATTACGACCATAAGTTATTAATAAATACTACTTAACGCAATATGCTATGCCAATGCCAGACAACAACAACAACAACAGCCTGTAAATTCCCACTGCTGGGCTAAAGGCCTCCTCTCCCTTTAAGGAGAAGGTTTGGAACATATTCCACCACGCTGTTCCAATGCGGGTTGGTGGAGTACACATGTGGCAGAATTTCTATGAAATTTGTCACATGTAGGTTTCCTCACGATGTTTTCCTTCACCGCTGAGCACGAAATGAATTATAAAGACAAATTAAGCACATGAATCAGCGTTGCTTGCCTGGGTTTGAACGCGCAATCATCGGTTAAGATGCATGCGTTCTAACCACTGGGTCATCACTGCTCTTGCAAATGCCAGACATGATAAAAATCCTGAAGTATGTAGTTGTTGATTTCCAAGCAAAACGTTTAATTGTGTTCCATTATCACGCTATTGAGTTGCTACTCTGAATCTCGATAGAATCTTCTCCGTTTTATAGATAGAATCTCAACGAACTGGTAACCCTTTTCTATTTTATATTCTATCGTAAACTTATTCCTACCCAGACAGCCTTACTCAAAACCAAGCATTTAAATGAAATTGTCTAGCGAACTCAATAAGTCTAGATAACAAAACATTCTAGTACCTAAACAATTTATTAAAATTGCAATTAGTTCTTTTGACATCATATACATGACTTCAACTGATGATAAATAATACAAATCAACAATTAAAACACTAGTTCATGCCCAGTATACTTCGATAATCATCCATTAAAAAACCGACACGGATGTAGCGCGTGTCGTGAAATTAATTCATATCGCATCAATTAACAATGAAAACAAAAAAACGATCAAATCAATTAAATCATCAATGAACTGTAACCTCATAACAATAAGGACGATATTACAACGAAAAATGATTTAACATATGAAACGGGTAAGGTTGTAAAGCAAGCAACGGTGTACACGTAGAAGCAGTTTTTATTGAAAACAATGATCGTGGGAAAATTCTTGGGTAACTGTAATGGGGAAAGCAAGAAGTATTAATTGTATTATGAATCATAAGGCTCGTTGAGGCAGAATGTCTGAAATGTGCCGCTTTCTTAATAGTGAAAATTAATAAAAAAAATTAGAACAATTATTCGTCGTACTGGTGATATGAGTGAATCATGATTCTAAAATTTAATACAATTACTTTTAAACAAAAGTAACAGTTGCTTTGCTGCTGTTGAGTTAAAGTCTCTTGAGGATATACATAGACTAATTTTCGTTAAGACTTCGTCAGGTTTTCTTACGAAGTTTTCCTTTGCCCTTGTTGATGAATAAGAGAATGCTCAGTGGTGCTTGTCTGTCATGTTCAAACCTCTTTTGGGAAAATTATATATGAACATGAGTTACTTTATGGTTGACAGATTTTTCGGTCTATGAAGGTACTAGACCTAACCATTAATCACGTAATCGATAACTAAACAGTTGAGTGAGTGAGTAAATTGAGTGAGAGTCCTCACACCTTATTTTGCAAGCATCAGTAACAAGATGACTGATTAATACTTCCTACACTATCAATGTCTATTTGCTGTGAGACCAGTTCCTATAAGGTTACCATCTATCCTGGGAATTTTTCTCATCATCTTACCGATCCTACAAACAAATTCTAGAATTTAAAAAGAAAGTCATTAATAAATAGCTAATATGAAGCATCCGTTATGAGATCCATAGATGACAGAACAGATAATACCAAAACAGTACTTTTATAAATGAAATTGTTCGTCGATAAATAGGGAGAGCTTCCGGGCGCAAGCAGCGCTATTGAAAAGTCAATTATTTATAATGCGAAGCGGTGTGGTCTAGTATCAAGGTGGTCTTGTTAATTGCACCTGAAAAATATTAAAAGTAAAAACATAGTATTAATTATTATAAAAATTTTAATCGACCTTTTTTGAAAGATGTTCTATTTTCAAATATATTTTGAGTTCTATATTCGAATCCAAGTTTATATGATCTTACCCACAGTTTTAAATTGTCATTAAAAAAGCAAACGTAAATCTGAACGGCTATTGTCAGCCGATGACGTGATATATGACCAATGAGCGTTTAGAATTGAAATTTGTTAATCTGACTTTAATTGCAGTTTCAAACAGTACAAATTAAATCAACAGTAAATTCCATCTTCTGTTAACACAATTTACAGAATGTTACACGAAGAATGTAATCATTATTTAACTCCTAATTGTTTTTTGTTCGTTTTAATTAACTAAAACAACAAATCAATCCATGTTTTTGTAAACCCAATTAGTTATATTCATTGCATTTAGTTATTGACTTGAACTTCACGCTTAAATTAACTGCAAGTCTGAACTTGACCCAACTAACGATAAAAAACGCGAAGATATATGAAGAATAGCATCTATTGTATCAAATATATCAATATAAACATCCTGCACCTTATGTAAATAGATATAAGAGCTATTTTCGCTTACATTCACGAATTTCAATTATTACAGTTGTAAGAACATCGAATACATTATGATTTTGCGCACGCAACTTTTAATGAAGCGAAACGTTTTCTCTTTCTGATCCGAGATTTTTATGTTTTTTTTAATGACAGTTACAAGAAAATTGAAAAAAATACATACTAAATTTTATATAAGACATATAAATTTATATAAATAAAAAAACCGCCTTCAAAAATGAACTAAAAAGAAAAAATAATCAGTTACATCCATATCCAATTTACGATTTTTAATCACCTCTCAAAGTCGGTGCCAACATTGCTAATATAGGTACATAATACATACATACAAAAACTAAATCTATTTATTGTATAGATATATAGACAAACCTTACTCTCGATACAAATTAAATGATTTCAATATACGAATTTATTGACTTTGTTGGCACTGCCTTCAAAAGGTGATTAAAAAATCGTAAATTGGATATGGATGTAACTGATTATTTTTTTCTTTTTAGTTCATTTAAGAAGGCGGTTTTTTTTATAAAAATTTATTTACTGCTTTTCAGTGTTGTTTTGTTATTTATTTATAATTACAATTGGTAGTGTTTGTCATTCACTTTAATGCCGTTAATGATTGAGGAGTTCTCCTGGTAGTCCACCATCAGCTAGACTTCATCATAGGCATGTTTACTAACATCAATTGCTTGACGACTATTTTAAAGAAATAGAACTAAGCCCGTAAAATAGTTACTTACTAATAGGTTCTGATTACTAGTTGTGGTCTTCATCATCAGTTCCACTTCATCAAATGTCACTTTTCGTGAGCATATGACCAAGGCACTTTGAATAAAACCGAAATCACTATAGGTGTGCCTATAAAATTTGAGGAGTTCCCTCGATTTCTCCAGGATTCCATCATCAGATCCTGATCTCCTGACAATGGGACCACCTGTAAAACATACCCTTTCAAACAAAAAAAGAATTGTCAAAATCGGCCCAGCCATCTTCGAGTAATTCGGTAACATACACAAAAAACCTCCACCTTTTTTTGAAGTCGGTTAAAAACTAGAACTATTGGGATCCTTTTCGCAATCATTTTGTTTATCTACTTTGGTTATAGCATCGTCTAGTTGCTCCGGCTTCGCATGGGTGCAATGCGGATACTAAATATACTACAGAATTTTTCTTTACTATATTGTCCATGTATATTATGCATTACAAAAACCTTCCTCTTGAATCACTCTATCTATTAAAAAAATCCGATGAGTAATTTTGAAGATCTAAGTATACATAAGGACAAACAGCGGTAAGCGACTTTGTTTTATGTTATATAATGATATAAGAGAAATACTCCTTATCCCTACGGATAAGCTGCCAAATGTTCGAATAAAACACGTCAACAAAACAATTTCAGTATCTACAAGCAATTATTTTTTTAATACGCCTAAAATAAAATACGTAACCTTTGGTATTGTTTGTATAACGTATTCGCATATCTCTCATTTGGTCAGGTTTTAATTTTGTTGACAGACAAAGACGGTTGTGGTTGGCACGTGCGTGAA
Source organism: Vanessa cardui (assembly GCF_905220365.1). Classification (NCBI taxonomy): domain Eukaryota; kingdom Metazoa; phylum Arthropoda; class Insecta; order Lepidoptera; family Nymphalidae; genus Vanessa; species Vanessa cardui. The sequence goes on from NC_061143.1 coordinate 10,436,736, forward strand.
CAATTCTGACAAAATACAATCAATGTAACGTGTTTGGCGAGCAAGATGCATCAGATAATTACATATTAAGAAAAAAGTATTGGCTTTTTTATAAATAGTGGCTATGCATGCGACTTTGTGTGCGTTTAAATTTAACAAAAAAGTTATTCTTATAATATAAGTTACTCCTTATTATATTAGCTATCTGTAAGTGAAAGTCCCATTATAGTCGGTCCAGCCATTCTAGAGATTAGCGGGAACAAACAGACAGACAGAGAAAAAATTGAAAAAAATGTTCTTTGGTATATTATGTATCGTCTATACATCATAGATATGCATTTATTAAAAAGTCATACTCTTAATATTACAAATAGACACACCAATTTTCTAATTGACATAGATGTCACAATCGTGTTACTGTTAATTTCATCTCCCAAAACTGTCCAATATATTGTATTTACCTACCAAATGTTTACTCACGTGATCAGAATAGCGATTTAAGGGGGATATGCTGCTATCATTCTTGCCACCATTCCACGCGGTCAAGATTTAAACCGTAACCATTCGTAATTCATATTTGTATATATTTAAGGACTTCTTGATAATAATTCTTGTGTATTATAAATAAAATTTATCATATACTAATAATTTTCAACCTTTTTTGGAAAAATAGAAAATTTATAGTCCTCTCTAAAGCACTTTCAATTGTTAAACAATTCCAGTTTTAATGGATTGAGTCATTGTTATTACAGGTACAAATATTATCTCAGAACCTAGGACTACACGTGTAAGTCTTTACTGATTCTCGCAGTTTAAATATGACCATTTACCATCCAGTTGCTTAAATGGAGTCTCATTTTCTTCAAAACATAAATAACAAACGTTTCTTATCTTTATCAGCTATAAACAACGACATATAGCAACAGCCTGTAAATTTCCCACTGCTGGGCTAAGGCCTCTTCTCCCTTTGAGGAGGAGGTCTGTAACATATTCCACCACTCTCTTCCGATGTAGATTGGTGGAATACACATGTGACAGAATTTCTATGAAATTACACACATGTAGAGTTTCTCTCGATGTTTTCCTTATCCGCCAAGCACGAGATGAATTATAAACACATATTAAGTACATGAATATTTAGTGCTTGTCTGAGTTTGAACCAGCAATCATCGGTGAAGATGCACGTGTAACCACTGGACCATCTCCGCTCTCCAATAATATCAATCATATCAACACTTATGTCAACTTCCTTTGTTTCGTGATCACAAACCAATTTAATAGTAATTATATCGTCAAGGTTTAGACCTGTTATTGATCTTTGTTCAGAGCTCGTTAAAATTCTAGCATTATCGTCTTTCCGATCATTCGTTTTATTATCTTGCGAAATCAAGTCTAATTGCATTTGCCGATTGTCTGATAGATTATTGGTACTTCGATTAGAATTTTCCATTACCTATATCGAGTTTTGTATGTGTTGTAACATCTATCAACTGCTACCAATCATGCGGACCAGAATTTGTATTCTATGTCGAGCCAAAAACTTAGAAATCCTTTGCCAATATTTCTTCAGTGACAACCCTAGAAAGCGATGCCTTTACTGCTCGTGAAAAGTCACCTCTCGTGACTGAAGCCTGCATGATTGTCTTATTTCATAGAAATTCTGCCACAAATGTCTTCCACCAACCCGCATTCTCCTTAAAGGAATAAGAGGCCTTAGCCCATCAGTGGGAATCAGGCTGTTGTTGTAAGCCATCAGTATTGGGCATCAAATTTCTATTAGAAACAAAAGCTACCGCGAAAACAAAATCCGTTTTAAATATTTACCTATTAAACTTAATCACCTAACTATTTCTCATTAACCATATTATAAATCTAAATACTTAATGATCACCGTAAAATTAAATAAGATTTCCGAGATAAATTCAAAGACATTATGCCTCAAAGTCAATAAACAAACCGGAATTTCTTTGTCGCAATGGCAGTCACTAAATTGTTTAACTTTTAAAATCAATCACTCAAACCGACACAAATACGAACAAATTTAATTATAGTATGTCCATATAAAATGTTATAGGAATTCCCTTAGCGAGACAATGTGACAAATAAACTTTTATATGTTTATAATAATTCTTTAGAGAAACATAAACAGATTTTATTTTTATAACAAATTAGACGAATAATAAATTTGATGATTTCATGATTATGTTACTGATATCAGTGGAATAGCTTTTAATTAAAACTAGCGACCCGCCCCGTCTTCGCACGGGTGCAATACTGATACTAAATATACTACAGAAATTTGTTTATTTACAAAATCACATTGCAAACTTCTAAAATTATCAGTGTTTCTTTACTATATTGTTCATGTATTATAGACACAAACATCCCCCTTGAATCCCAAAATCTATTAAAAAAAAATAAAATAAAAAAAAATCCTTTGTTTAGTTTTAAAGATTTAAGCGTACAAAGGGACATAGAAACAGAGAAAGCGACTTTGTTTTATACTGTGTAAAGATAATTCATAATTTTTGGATAAAATATTTAGAAGATCTTATTGCTTTTCTTCTATTAAGAGACATTTATTTCACAACTGCTTACATCGTAACTTGTTTTTAATATACATTAAATAATATATTTATGCGTTGTGAAAGCCTGAAATATCACAGATATACACCACCCTAATGATTTCAGCTATTATCCTAAACTTGGAGAATAATAAACCAAGTTTAACTGCCGATAAAATATTTAACGCCGTCACGTTTCTGAAGTAGCTCGATCGATAGCTCGTTTTTTGTTTGATACCTTGACTTCCATTGTATCTTGACCTCGCTGTCATATCAAACTTAGCCCTAAATCTGAATATAGAGTAAACGCACATGAGAGACAGTTTGGACGATTATTTTATTGAAGAGAAAAATTGCCAAAACTGTCTCAACAACAAACAAACAAACAAAAACAGCCTGTAAATTCCCACTGCTGGGCTAAATGCCTCCTCTCCGTTTGAGGAGAAGGTTTTGGAACATATTCCACCACGCTGTTCCAATGCGGGTTGGTGGATTACACATGTGGCAGAATTTCTATGAAATTTGTCACATGCAGGTTTCCTCACGATGTTTTCCTTCACCGCTGAGCACGAGATGAATTATAAAGACAAATTAAGCACATGAATCAGCGGTGCTTGCCTGGGTTTGAACCCGCAATCATCGGTTAAGATGCACGCGTTCTAACCACTGGGCCATCTCGACTCAAACTCAGCTTAATCCCTAAATATCCCACTGCTGGGCTCACCGGTGCTGCCACCACCAACCACCAAGCTGTTCTAATACGGATTAGTACACACAAACAGATTTAATTCAACACCGAGCAATAGATATATTTTTAACATTAATTGAACATAAGAAACGTGCTGGTTTGAAGTCATACTACGGTTTGCCGAGCTGTTAGTGTAATTATTTATCTACTTCTTACAGAGCTAGTCTTAGACCTAGCTAGGTTAAAGGGACCTAGTGGTTGACCCATTTCCTTTTATATAATCTGAAACATTTTTTTAGGTTTTCATTAGGTTAGAACATAACCACTGGCCCACCTCGACTCCTAACCACTGGGTCATCTCGACTCAAACTGTCTCTAATAGAACGAAATGTATTACTACCTAGAAGCGGCCCGCGGATTCATTCGCGTTTTAGGGTGTTAGTTGTCATGTGTTAGGCAAATAAGTAACCTATGTCCTTTCTTTGAGTTCAATTTTGCTTCACACCAATTTCATCTAATTCGGTTCAGCGGTTGGGTTGTGACGGACAGACAGACAGACATAGTTACTTTCACATTTATAATATTAATATAGATTTATTTATAGGTTTCTTTTAGAAAATCATCACAAAGGTTTTTGTTGAATATTAATAGAATAAGATTTATAGAAATTAGTACATAGTCTGTTATATGAAATGGTATATACATACTCGTATATATAACATAACAAAATTCATGATTGTCCTAAATACTAAATTTAAAACTAGTAATAGTACTGTTATTTATATGATAGTATAATATGTTTCATTTATTTCAATGTGTTAATTAAAAAAGATTTCCTCATATAAATATATGAGCTAGGAATACTTTTATAGTACATATTATCAGTATGAAAAATACCATTTGCTAATTTTATTTCAACAGATGAAATAAATGTGTCTTAAGTGTGTACGAGTTCTATAACAGTGACAGGTCAATGTTCATGGTGAAAAAGCTTGGATGTTTTTATGATACTATTTTAAATATGGCGTCTTAAACGACGCCCGGCTTAGAATTTATGGTTACCGTAATTTTACTTGGGTTAAGACAATGGTTTAATTATCTTGGGTGATAACTGTGTTGGTATAAACATTTTTATATTTGTTTTACTGAGATTGGATTTATTTATTTGTTTTTCTTATGATCATGGCTCAGTGGTAAATGTGAATCTTAATTAAAGATCGTGGGTTCGACCTAGGGTAAAAATTTGGAAATTTCATTTGCTTAATTTGTATTTATAAATCGTCTCGTAGTCTGTGGTAGTACTCATGTTAGAACTGTTTAGACTTAGTTGTTTCTAAGCTTAACCTACATCATACTACCTAAAAATAACTTCCAATAAACCACAGTCTCAGAATAAACCACATATAAGTTTCATACGTAAAAAATAAGACTTATCACACACTATTAACTTTACTCCATGCTAGGGAGCACGTGTGTTCAATGATAATCTCTCCAGGACTCAAGGTTAGGTCTTAACTTGACGGTCAATGTAAATGATCTTCTAGGCTTTGAGGGATGAACGGTTTATAATACATACACTTTGTTTTAATTCAGTTAGTTTTTGTCCTCATAAACTTCAAAACCGTTCAACTGATCATCACGCAGCTGATAATCACAACCACTCAGGGTACCATTTAAAATCAGCGTTGGGTTCTTGGAACTAAACATGGAAGCTGAATAGTACTCCTTTTGGAACATGTTAATTATCATTGTTTTGTTGTAGTTTTTTTGTAGATTAAGTTAGTCAGTAGTTATAATTAGTTAATAGTTTTTGTTTTTCTTTTTTTTTAATTATTTTTTTTTTTACTTTTTATTGTGTTTCGTGTCCTAATTAACATTTCTTTCTTCCTTTGTTTTGTTTTAAACTTTTTATACTTATTATTCTTTTATTATGCATGTTTATTATGTACTGTGTCCTAAAAAACATTTCTTTCTTTCTGATATACAGTAGAACTCAATGAATAACAAAATTATAAATGTAATATAATTTTGTTATTCATTGAGTTCTACTGTTATATAATTATCATCCATCGTCTTGGATAGTAAAGTCTACCGAGAAAAACTGGCAAGAAACTCAGTGTCTTTAAAGAAACAGAACGTATGCCAGGCATTAGTTAGTCATACATATAATGAATCCTCTTAATTCCTTAACTGCTGGTAAAACACATAAAACTAAAAATACAACATTGTAAGTCAAAGCTAACGCATAAACAATGTGTAAAGAACTCCTTCGAATAATTGTCATCTTAAAACCTCGTTACGGCTTCCAAACGTAAGTTATAGTGTTGTCTTAAGGGCAGCGTGGTTAGACTAGAGAATATTGGAAATGGCATTGTTGTAAACCTCTTCAATCTTTCTGTTAAGTAATGGAAAATGTTATTTTGAATTTTACTCGTAGCTATACGATTACACTGGCCGCAAAAATAATATATTTCATAAATGACAGATTGAAAATTGTTGATTCGAAAGTCAAATTTTGAAAAGTTTGATTGTAATCTACAACAGTGTCAGTAACAACCTGCAAATTTCCCACAACTAAGGCCTCTCTTTGAAGAAATGGTTTGCAGCATATTCTACCACGCTACTCTTGGTGGATATTAATTTATACTAACAATGCCCTAACCCAGAAATAAAACAACGTTTTTTACGTTTTCTTATTTAATATAAATTTTATATGTATTACTCGATTTGCATTTAAAAAAATACATATCCGAGAATCATTTTTTCCAAGACGATACTGTCAGCTGTCATCTGTCAATGTACATGTTACCAGATTAAAAATGTATTATTATAATGTTTAATATACAAAGTGACAGATACTCGTCTGTAATATACTACTCTACAGATAATAATAGTTCTTCATTCTAATCGAGTCTTACACAAGACAAAGAATAAGTTCATGTCTCTTCTAAATAACTCGCTGCTCTTAGATATTCAACTGAATAATGTTCGTAGTTACACTCATCACTAATATACAAACTTTATATAAGAGTCCTATTTTTGTATTAAATAATTTCCCATAGATGTATTTAATTTATTTATCGTAGAGCTATATTTTTTTTGGCATATATGTATGTAAGCGGACGATGATATAGTGGTACATATGGGCGACATATTAGTTCCCAAGGTTGGTGGTAGGGACGATTTAAGGAATGGTTAGTATATTTCACAGCGTCAGTGTTTGTACGCTGGTAACCACTTACCTACTTAATTACTATGAGGGGCAAACATTGGACCGCATTTTTTTTTGTTTAATTAAAAATTAAAACTTACTTTACAAGTATATATTTCTCAAGCAAACCACTTTATATAAGGTAAAGAATAATTTAGCATCTATATGATTTTCAATTTTGGAATATATACAGTACCTCCACGATATTGGTCCGAGATACCAAAACAGTATCAATATTCAATTCTAAATTAATCATCTCATCCGTTTGTGTTATAATTTCACCATCAGCCAACAACGTAAAATTTATGGTGCTGTCATCTGTAAGCATCAATAGGTATGTTGTTTCTTATAGTCCTATGATACGGCAATTCATGACAAAACAAAGACACTTTGTGCACTAGACTCATATTAAGTACCGACCAGATTTCTATTGAGAACTTCTTAACATTAAGCCCACAATTGTTTTCTGTTTTTTTTTTTATTGAATATCAAACCTGTGGCCTCAGAAGATACAAATGTATAAACTACCAACCCAATGAAAATAAAGTATTAAGCGAATCCTACCATTGATTGACTACAGGAAGCGGTTAATAATATTATAGCATGGGACATTCGATTATGGTGCGTTAATCTAACGATCCGTGGTTTGGTTATGGAACCATTTTGGTTTTCCCATGCAGGTACTATTAAGACCCTATTTTTGTTATTTATTTTTAAAAAACAAACATCGATCAAATTATTTTTTGAAAACGGATTTAATGCCTATAGCATTCACTGTTAGTAAACTTTAAATATGAAATTCAGAAAGTTGAAATTCGACAAAAACAACATAGAGTTAAAAGTAATATAAATAATATATAGAAAGAAGTATATCGGTATGTATGACAAGTAAATTCGTTTTCTTTCAAATAGAATTTTTTTTACATTACATTTACATTATTACTACACACATCCCAAGACTTCACGAAAAGTACACTAGACATAATAGTTCATTTATTGTTTGTTATCTTATGGTATTTACTGCTTCAAAAAGTTTTCATTTAGAACATATATTTTGTATTGTGCAATACAATATTAAATTACTCTATATTATATATAAAAGTGAAATTAAAAACTAAAACAATTACGACATAGAATTTTGGCAGATAGGTCTCTTCGATAAGAAATGATTTCAAGAAATTCCACCTTTAAGAGAGTAAAACGGGGTTTAGAAGTTGAAGTAAAGTCGCTCAGATAGTATATAAATAAAGTCTGAGGATGAGAAAAAATAATATTTTCACCTATAAAGTTATATAAATCAAACAAAACTTTTTGTATTTATACAATTATTTAAGAAGTAATTTAAACGACCGTTAGGCAACCTGCCAATAGCAATAAAAGTGTCATTTGTATTTACCGGACATCATTATTGTTCTGTCGATAAAATAGATTTTAGTTTTGTATTGTTACTTAATGAGTCATTACCTAAACGAGATCTCATATCCGGTGCGTAAATACATTTCACTGTTTATTCAAAACATATATTTTTTATTTTTAATTAGTTTAATGATACATGCGCAAATCATTTTGCTCAACTAAACTGAAAATTTATCTAAATAGCAATATTCAACTCGTTTACTTATGATATCTTTTTTGTCTTTGTAAATATACATCAATTCAACTATTACTTGATTAACTCTTCTTCAATTTGTGATAGTTTTACGTTAAATTATGTAGAACTTGCTTATTGCTTTTTTGCGCATAAACATGCGAGATGAAAAGCGTTTAATTGATTACGCGTAAATTTTGTCACACAACTTGTATCACTATGAATAATATATTTCCAACTTATTAAATATTATTCTAATCATGGTTACTACGTCTTGCCTGCTATGCGTTAGTATAAAAAATAACCAAAGTACCTTACGTTTGACCGTTGAACGTGCCATATGATATCCAATCCATTATCACGCTTAAAACTATCGTACATAAGGGCTAAAATATATTATCAGAGGGGTTAAAAATCGGTGTCAAAAGTCCTACACTTAAACAAAAAAAAGCCACAAAAAAGGTAATCCATGGACCAGCTGAGTAAACAATACAGGTCGTGCAAGTGGGACTAATCGTTGTGATGCATTAAAATAAGGGCCGAGGTAGAGTTTGCTTCTTAATTTAAAATTCAATATCGAGATATCAAAAAGATCATCTACCAAAAAGAAACTACATTAACACTTCTCATTTCTTTATGTGTACATAACAGTCTGTGAGTTTATCGGTTCATTATAAATTAACGCGTTTAAGGATCTACTGGAAATTTTGTACAGAAATGTGTTTATTAAATTTGCACCAACATACATATAATAATCATCATCATTACATAGTATAAAACGAAGTTGCTATGTATGCTTTGATCTTGAAAAAACGGATTTTTAAGCGGTTTTTTAATAGATAGAGTGTCGAGAGGAAGGTTTTTGTATTTAAAACATGGGCAATATAGTAAAGAAAAACTGATAATTTTAGAAATTTCTAATACGATGTCGTAAATAAACAAATTCTGTAATACATATAGTATCAGTATTGCACCCGTGCGAAGCCGGGGCGAGCCGCTAAATATAACAAAATTATATATTAGCAATAAAGTTGTGAACCAAAATAATTTTATATCTAGTAAAGGATCGTAATATAAATATTATTAGATTTATAGAAATAATGCTAATTTATAAGCTGTGTTTTATGACGGCTCCCTTAACAGTTATTTGATTTCTAGTCAAATAATTGCCGTCTGTCATAGTATGTCATATTCCGAGCATACAATTATGTATAGAGTAAATTTTAACTTTAAATATTCATAACGAAATTTAAATTTAAATCAATTAAAAAAAAATCTTATTATAATCAAACATAATATAGAATATTTAAAACATTTTGAATATAACTGTGTGTTTTTTATTTTTCGTCATTAATGTTATCGTATTGTTTGAGTTACAAAATCATTAACACGTCGAACAGATTTTAATCTATACCAAAAAGTTCCCTTAAAGTAAACATTGGCACACGAAATCAATTCGGAAACGTAAATTACTTCGATTTTTTTTTTGAAACAATTATAACTTACTTAGTAATTTGACTTCGTTCGAATTTTAAAAATGTTGAAAAAAATGAATGTACCTTCATTAAATAAAAAAAATGGAGACACGTATTAATTTGGCTTTTAATCGTTTTGCTAGTATATATAATATTTATGTATTGATTTGACCAGACCAGATCGAACCAGTTAAATCCAGATGTATATCTAGGTTCTGCTATACTGAGCTAGTTCCTTCTACCGCACAAGATTGTACGTCAAATTTAATAGATCATTATTTGCTTTTTTCTGCAGTGCGTCAATAAAATTGTTATTTTTTCTTTCCTTTCATTGGTCGTCTATTCCATCATCAACTATCACCACCCAATGATCATTCAGATATTTAAATATAAACGTATTCGGTTCGAATTCACTCATAAGTCTATAATTAATAAACATTTTTACACATGCATACTTTAACGCGTTAACGTGAGCAAAACCGCAGTAAAAACCAGTCAATCACGCCCGCACTAATGAAAGACTCGCGTGTTGTTCAGTCGATATGGTAAAATAACACATTTGGTTGAATTGGTTTCGCCCGCACGTATCATTAGGTTTTGACAATTGATAAAAAGTTGTCTATCTCTATATACGAAACGGCCCAGTGTTGACAAAACCTCGATAAAGTTTCATACACTTAATTCGTTTTTACGATTCATCTAGTTTGGTTGTGAAGTAAAACATCATCTGAAACCTATAGGACAGAAATTCAGAGCAATTGAAATAAATGTATAATGTTCGGTTAAACGAGGTGAAATAGACACCAAATCCCATTGCCCCGCGGTGGGGAACTTTCAGATTATTACTTTTTTATTTTATCAATTTGATTCATGAGTTTGATTCAACTTAAAAAAACTAATTAAATTATGAATCAATTCAAATACTTTATTCTAAATAGAAACATTGTACTTACATATTGATTCTCAAATGAAACACTATTTGAATGGGTATTCAGAAAAAAAACCCAAACGTGAAAAGAGCCGGCGAAAAAGGGATTTTTTTATTTAATCACTAACTACGCTTTAAATTTATTTAAAGTCTAATTTAAATCTGACGTTGATTAACATTTAGTTTATTGGAAGTGTACATTCTTATAATTTATCCATAATTAATAAACAGAACAATCGAGGCAAAACCCTTAGTGTTTGTTGCCTTTAATAAAAAATCATTTATAAATTAATTTAATATTAAATAATTCAAATTAAAAATCCTAAAACCTAATTTTAAATAACAGCAAATATATAACTTATCCCAGTACTTCTACACTACTTTAAATCAATATTTAAAAAAAATACATTAAAAGTACGTGCACAAACAAGAAAATACACAAAAGCGTTAGCCTAAACCAGAACACGTGTATATTACAAAGGATTTTTTTGCAAGAACCTGCTACGTTAGAAAAAAAAATCCAACAAATGAACCTGTAATCAAATTTGAACCTTAAGTCGTTTCGTTAAGCTTTATTTTACCAATAAAATACAAAACCAGTAAAACTACCTGTTGTGCAAAAGGGTGACCTGATTCAATCTTGAACGACTTCGACGATTTGTTTTTAATTTTCAAGTATTTTTATTTTGAAATGAATGTTTTTGTGGCCCTTAGCTTTTGATATTTGTAAAGTTAGTGTAGGAACTCTGAAGATTAAGGAAATTTGTGAAAATGTTACACTTCCGGTGTAACGTTTATGAGAGGCAATTTTACTACAGTTTGTTGATGTTTGTTCCCAAAGTTGGTTAAACATTGGATAATATAGGCAATGGATGGCCAAATCAGCTTACCGGCTTAAATTTCAATTGGTCACCACTGTTCAAACACATTGGCTCCGCAAAAAGATGACCATGCCCTACATCGCCAATTGGGAATTAAGAAATTGTTCCTTGTATATATATATATATATTCCTTGTATAGTTATACTCCCTGCCAATTAAAATACGAACGATAATGAGTTCAACCACTTGGCGTTATAAGGTACCAAGACGGGCTATACCTCACTCACCCTCACCACCAAGTATAAGTCCCCAACGTTGGTCCAAATATTTCTTGCAGTACAACTAACTTCTACCAGTTTCTCCATTACTTTATTTGCCTAACAAATAGATTTGATCTATCCAACTAACATTAATATTTCGACACGACCGGAAAGGTATTCGACACAATACCAAAGTAAAAAATAATAATAACTGAAATAAATTTTATAAATAATAAATGATTTTAATTAATCTTTTATTTTAATTTTTATTTGACACTTTTTTTAACGACCCAACAATCCGAATCTTATGACTTTTTATAATTACATAATTTCAACACTTGATTGGTTTGTGATTTTAGTTTTATTTGATATTAATGTAGATATATATAAATATAATAACTTTCTGCATACTTACTAATTAATAAATAATTATCTCGTATCAAAATTATATGAAGTTACCTTAACAAAAGTATCTCTACTAGAAGTCTAAATATTGATATTAAATTTATACGTTTAAAGTGTTTTGCAATGTCGTAAAATCAAAGTCAGTTGCAACGAGATACCGAACAAAGGAATCTTTAAGTCTGAGTCTAAATCTAGGTTGATTGAATAGCGCTACCCTCGTCCTAAATCCCAGTTTGTTTATATTTACGCTTCGAGTACTAAAATTAGCGTTTGTTTAAAAAGGTCCGTGTTGTTGTATCACATATATAACATAATAATATAAGTTGTACCAGCTTATATTACACTAGCAACCCGCCTAGCTGTGTGAAGCCTGGCGGGCAGGGCAGGCTTCACACAGGTGCAATACTGTAATACAATACAATAATACAATTCTAAATTTATCAGAATTTTTACTGTACTGTCTATATAACAAAAACCTTCCTCTCGAATAAAAAATCCGTTGCGTAATTTAAAAGTTCTACATATCGACAGATAGCGGTAAGCGACTTTGTTTTATACTGTGTAATGATTATGACTTGAAAAAAATGTTGGGAATTGACTGGTTGTGAAACGTGGAGAACCAAAACCAGATTTTGCAGAAATGTATTTTAGAGGCCTTTTTCAGCTGAAGAATGCGATTGGCTGATGGTGATGATAATTTAATGTGTTATTTAATAAGTAGAACTATTAGAACGACAAAAAGTAACTACAATATAACATCTCGCAATAATAACATTGTAAGTAAATGTGAAATCTCTACAAACTTTCAAAACAACTATCAGGAAATCCGAGTAATATATTACTTTTAATAATGGCGAAGTTATCTGGATTCTAATGGGTCTGTTCTTATCTGTTAATAGCTTTACAAATTTACTCATATTTTTTTACAATGTTTTTTTTTTTCAAATGATCCTCGGCACATGGCGGGTTTTTGTTACACTATTGCGTAGTAGAATCGTTCGTAGGGTAAAGAGTCCAATGGTATACTACTTGCACGTAATAATTTATTTAGTCACTAACTGTTTTTCATTTATCTATAGTAATATTATAAATGTGAAAGTAGCACTATCTGTCTGTATCTATTGCTCTTTCACTAACAAACCAATGAACCGAATTTGATGAAATTTGTTCTGAAGCAAGCTTGAACTCCACAGAAGGACATAGGCTACTTCTTTACCTAGCTCATGACATGATGCCGCGGGTGACAACTAGTATTAATTAAATCGTGAAATATTAATCGGATTCTGTTAAATATGCATTACTATAAAGAAGAGGTACACCGAAACAAAATGGAGTAAAGATAGATTTCGAAAAAACTGTAATATTAAGAAACCATTTCTTAATATATGGTCAACTATAGTGGCATTTACCTTATATTTATCTTTCGTCCAACCTGTCCGAGCTTGTATGACGAAAAAAGTTTGTTTACCCTTTTTTATAGCACTCGGCCGTATTTTTTTAAAAGGCAAGCCCAGATTTACTATTAATGTTTTTTTAACCTTACCCTTAAAGGCAGAAGTGCTATCAATAAACATTACAAGTAGCTACTTATAATATGATCTTTACGTTTGGATAAAGTTCAGTTATTTATATTAACCTGGATAATTTATTTATTTATTAAATATAGCACCTGAAATATAGACTCACAGTTAACAAGTAAGATGAGATTACATATAAAACATTCATTTATTTTAAATTGATTTTTTTTTTTTAATATTTTTGGAAAACTCAGCTTCAACAACAACAACAGCAGCCTGTAAATTACCCACTGTTGAGCTAAGGCCTCCGCTTGCATTAAGGAGACGGTTTGGAAAATATTCCACCACGTTGTTCCAATCCGGGTTGGTGGAATACACATGTGGCAGAATTTCTATGAAATTTGTCACATGCAGGTTTCCTCACGATGTTTTCCTTCACCGCTGAGCACGAGATGAATTATAAAGACAAATCAAGCACATGAATCAGCGGTGCTTGCCTGGGTTTGAACCCGCAGTCATCGGTTAAGATGCACGCGTTCTAACCACTGGGCCATCTCGACTCAAACTCAGCTTAATCCCTAAATATCCCACTACTGGGCTCACCGTCGCTGCCACCACCAACCACCCAGCTCTTATAATACGAATTAGTACGCACATACAGATTTCATTCAACACCGAGCAATGGATATACATATTATAAACATTAATTGAACATAAGAAACTTGCTGGTTTGAAGTCATACTACGGTTTGTCGGGCTGTTAGTTTGAGTAATTTTATTTATCTATTTCTTATAGAGCTAGTCTTAGGCCTAGCTAGGTTAAGAGGACCAAGTGGCTGACACATTTCGTTTTATATAATCCGAAAAAAAAGTTTTAGCATTTAACAACTATATTAAATGAATCTACCACTGCTTTGAAAAGTAGATACTACCGAGAAGAACGGCAAGATACTCAGTAGTTACACTTTATCAATATTTAAAAATGCAGTCATCTTAGTGAAATAAAATTTTGAATGTAATATGTGAGTCCCATAACAGCCCATCTAGCAGTCAATAAGTATTAATTCCACGCTTTCTTATCGTCTGTATATTTTTTTATTGAATAATTAAATTCAACATATACAAATTTCTTCACAATCTTTTTCTGTTCCAGCACGAGATGAATTTTACATTCAAATCTCGCTAAAATTGGAACTCACAATATCCTGCAAGGATATACATACAAGTTATCTGTTACGGCATTACAATATCAAATCGAGAAACAGCACAAGGATTGTAAGTTACTGTTTAAGGCTTTATTTGGAAATCAATGCACCCTATAATTATATCAATGTCAACGAACGCCATATTATACATGGTGTTTAAATTTTCCCTTTTCCCAGAGTTTTCACTACCGAAGCCAACCCAGTGTGACTGTTTAATGAAAGTCCGTAATAAAAGCGGTAAATAATACGAATTTGAAATCACAGGTGCAGTATGGACGAGACAATCTCCCTTCATAACTCTAACACGTAGTGGATTATGGTAATTCAATAGAGCTGATACAACACCACATATAATTTTTACACAACCATAAGAATTATGACACAAATGTATCTGCTACACTATAATGTGTATATGAGCTAAATGCCTTTATTTGAATGTTCATTATGTTGTGATTTAAGTAATGTCATATTTTTGACATAATGCAATAAAATTATGTTAAAAATATGACATTACATATATCACAACATCATTGATAATTTGTGATATTCATTCTATTATTAAATCTGCGGCTTCGCACGGCTATAATACTGATACCAAATATTCTGTAGAATGTCTTACAATGTTCATAGTTTTTCAATCATCCTTTACTATATTGTGAATGTATTATACAAACCTTCCTCTTGTGTCAATCTCATCGTCCTGCCCTTGTCCCAATTTAATTTGGGATCTAGTATGTCTTCTCCTTCCATACTCCTCTGTCGGACGTCATCTCACAAGTAATTTTCTTTCCAACCATATCTTCTTTCACACAATCCATCCATTCGTTTCTTTGGTCGTCCTCTATCTCTACATCCAACCGCTTCCATATCAATCAACAACAACAACAACAGCCTGTACATTCCCGCTGCTGGGCTAAAGGCCTCCTTTCCCTTTGAGGAGAAGGTTTGGAATATTTTCCACCACGCTTTTCCGATGCGGGTTGGTGGAATGCACATGTGGCAGAATTTCTATGAAATTTGTCACATGTAGGTTTCCTCACGATGTTTTCCTTCACCGCTGAGCACGAGATGAATTATAAAGACAAATTAAACACATGAAACAGCGGTGCTTGCCTGGGTTTGAACCCGTAATCATCGGTAGAGCAAGATACATGCGTTCTAACCACTGGGCCATATCAATCTATCTATTTAAAAAACCACTTCAAAATCCGTTGCGTAGTTTTAAAGATTTAAGCATACATAGATACAGACAGCGGTAAGCGACTTTGTGCTATAATATTTAATGACTTTAGGACTATCAGCTCTGTGTATTCCTCGGCCACAAGCCGTGCAATGAACTCTTCAGGTTCGCCGCTAATCCGGCAGCAGATTGCAATTTATTAACTGGGCTCGCGTCCGCGGACCTGAGCACGTGACAACTTACATATTTTTTATTACTTTTTTTATCTAGTCATATAGGTACAATGTTTTGTCAACTATATTATGTATTATTATAAATATATAACACAGTGTATTGTTTAAGACACATAGTATTAAACAAAGTCGTTTAACTGCCTGTGTATGCTTAGATCTTTAAAATTACAAGCGGATTTTAATGTTTTTTTTTTTTTTAATAGATAAATTAATTTCAGAGGTTTTTCTATATTATATGTATTTTGTATCAGCACCCGTGCGAAGCCGGGGAGGATCGCTTGTTTTAAATTAAGGCTAAGTTAGTTCAGTTTTCTTTTCAACATAATTCACATTTTTATAAACAGTTAAACAAATGATATAATAAATATTTGAAATGTAGATGAGAAATAAAATATCACATACATAAAATATAAAACGAAATTACATTGTTAAAAATAAAAGAATTGAAAAACCTCTGCATCAGAAGAGCTGCGCTCAAAATTGACCTTGAAATTACTCACATCGCACTCAATATACTTTCACTTAACTCATTATACAATAAATTATATTTTTGTATACATTGAACCTTCTCAGTCTATAAAATCTCAATAAATGTTCTATAGTTCTAGACAACGCATTGAATGATAACAAATTGTAATTGTAAAACAAACCCTTCAGGTATATAAAAGTATATATATAAGAAAAAAGCAGATAATTTTATTGAAAATACGTACATAAATTAATAAACTATTAGTATACAGGTATTTGATGGTGGAGCTTTGTGCAAGCCCATTTAGTTTTGTATCACCCACTGATCAGATATTTTAACGACAAACTACCGTAATCAGTATTGTTGTGTTCCGGTTTGAAGGGTAAGTAAGCCATTCTAACTACAGGCACAAGGGACATATCTTAGTTCCAAAGGTTGGTGGTTCATTGGTGATGTAAGGAAGGTTTAATATTTCCTGCAGAGCCAGTTGGCCAATACACTCATCGCCAATTGGCCAATATGCTAGTCCGTGAACCTATACCAATAAAAAAACAGTCATATATAATAGGTGCGTATTATAAAGTTAAACTAATGAAAAACTGTTCATTTCAGCGTCGATATCGAAAAGCTTTCAAATGATTGCCTCCCCTTGGTTTAACATATTGTCCGGTCCTCAGCTGTTTTTAATAGTTTTTAAGCCTGCTCATGGCGGTGATGGAAAAAGTATGACCGTTTTTCAATTACGGCATACGAATAGTTACACAAATGATTAGTGAACTTTTAATTTTCATATGTACGAAAATGTGTTTATTTAACTTTGCCGATTTGCTAATTCAATGTTTTAAGGAAAACATCGTGAGGAAACCTGAATGTGTCTTATTTAATTGAAATTTTGCCTCATGTGCATTCCACTAACTAACCAAACCCTCTCCTTAATGGATGAGGAGGTCTTATCCCAGCAGTAGGAAATTTACAGGCTGTAACTTTACTTTTTCTTTTAATAATTAACATTTACTTTAATAGTTTTCAAAATAGCTTAAGATGTTGATTGCTTTCTTTTGTGCGTGCTGTGTTCTTTTTAAGTATTTATGACACTTAGAATATAATTATACTTTTGTTGTATTATATTATTATACTTAATTAGTGTACACATTTTTGAAGAACTAAAAAATACATCACCAATAAATACAGGATTATATAGTTGATAGAAAGGCGTGGTGGAAAGCCAAAACCTGCTGACTTCCAGGCAGCATGTATTATACACATATGAAGTTGTATTTAACAAACTTTCTCCTTAAGGGGAGAGGAGGCCTTAGCCCAGCAGTGGGAAATTTACAGGCTGTTGTTGTTGTAACATGATTTTGTATTTTGTTATGTTGAAAAAGTATAACTTCTGAATTTATTGCTGGTTCTACAGTAGAATCTAAAATCCTAATAGGTGGTAGCTTCACTTACTGTAGTTTGTAAATTGATGATTCAAAAGTGCTTGTAAAAGCCTACTTCAATAAAGTATATTTTGATTTTTGATTGTTCAATATTCTAAGCAAATTCCAAATTCAAATACATAACTTCTATAAATGGTGTAAGATACGGTATGATAAAGATTGTAATCCTATTAAATCTATACATATCATAAAACTGGAGTGTCTTTTTGCAATATTAAAATAGCCCTTTTTTATTCAATGCATATGTATGTATTACACGATACATATTATAAGAAAATAACATTTTTTGCAATTTTTGCCTGTCTGTCTGTTTCGGCTAATCTCTGGAAGGGATGGACCGATTTTGATGGGTCTTTCACTGGAAGATAAGTGAAATAATAAGGAGTAACTTAGACCTCAAAAATATTTTTTTTGTTAAATTCAAACGCGTACAAGGTTGCGGGCACAGCTTGTATTTAATAAATGAACTCGTGTACAAACATTATGAATATGATAATACGAACGCGTTACGTCAGTGAAATGCACTCAAACTATTAACCCGAGTGGTCACGTGGAAAATCGTCGATACGACGAATTTATGATTATAAAAGCTTTTCGTTTTTCCTCTTACAAGCTTAAAATATTGCATATCATGAATTTCATATAATATTATATCGGAAGATTTATAATGCGTTTTTGTGTTCATTTTGTTATTCGTCATATTTTTAAATACGTTTCAGCATTGAAAGAACTGATACTTGGTACTTTAATACTTGGTATTCCATCATCATCATCTTCCTGCCCTTTTCTCAATTTTAATTGGGGTCGGCGCAGCCTGTCTTCTCCTTCCATACCTCTCTGTCAGACGTCATCTCACAAGTAACATTATTTCTAACAATATCGTCTTTCACACAATCCATCCATCGTTTCCCTGGTCGTCCTCATCTTCTATATCCATCCACATCCATGCTCAAGGCCTTCCTCACAATATGTTCCTCACTTTAATACTTGGTATTCTAGGTTATAATAATGTAGTAAATTTAGTGAAATTATGTGTAAGTTCTGTGTATGTAAATAACTATATTATAAACAGTTATTAAATAATGTTTGTAGTCGCCTCAGCGGCGTAGGTCTCTCCTAAGCCATTCCATATATCTCTGAGTGTATAAGCGTCAAGGTTTCATTTATTTTTGTTTAGTATATTTATTTTTATATAGAGTTCACTCTAATATGATAAATTTGTGAGTAACTCTGTCTGTCTGTATCGCTCTTTCACGACGCTGAACCGAATTTGATGAAATTTGGTATGAAGCATACTTAAACTCCAAGAAAGGACATAGGCTACTTTTGATGTCTAACACATGACAACCAACACCCAAAAACGCGATTAATCTTAAAGACTTCACCAAAGAAAGAAACTTACTACAGACTTCATCCGTCATCCGTCTGTATACCATAGTCCATATAATCTAGGACCTAGGCGACCTAGGTCATATTGCATTACAATCGATTCAGTGGTTTTGTTACGATGAGAAGCAAACAGACTGACAGATACTATCACATTTATAATACTACTTACTCTCAAGTATCAAAACCTATACTGTAGTATAAAGACAATAATTACTTATTTTTAAATCAATATTTTATGCTATTACGTGTATAAGACTCAATGCTGAGTCTCCTCATGAAGAAGACGAAGAGTTTATTGAACTTCGATGCTGTATGTTTCTTCAACAAATATTCTCCGCTGGTGACGAGGTGAGATCCGAATTAAGAATAATTACACCACATAAAATGTTGTAAAGCCCAAACACATGTGAAGGTAGTTACGTCTGTTTGATATGGAGCAAGCTTGAAATCCAGGCACAAAAAGACATAAGCGACTTTTTTATGCCCAATACACAAAACCAATCCCAAAAACACCACACATAAAACTTAAGCGAAGTCGTGAGCGCTAAATAGTGTATAATACTTCTAAAATTGTCCATATTTATAAGCGGAAATACCTCTCATTGGTCTCTCAACAAATAATATATTTAAAAAATAATAAACTAAATAATATAAAGTTATATTAAAATAATAATTAATGTATTTAAAATTTATATCATCAAGTGTAGTTTTAATTACGTAGCGTTGAATTTCATGCAAATTGCATTTATTCAGGTTTCGCTTTGTAATGTGAAATTGAACAGGAATATTATATGGTAATGGATGCGTCATAAATTTATTTATGTTCACACAACGACGCTTTCAAAATGTGATGTTTTAACAGGCTTTAAATCAAATTTTATATTTAATTTTTGCTTGTGACAAAACTCGTTAATGGCATTAAATCTTGACTGCTTTTGGTCTAGTGGCCTGATAAAAATATTTTAATTTTGTTACGAAAAATTCGCAGTAACCATTCCTTACGTTTTACTTTTGACGATCTCCGTAGTCTAGTGTACACGGGTTTTCATGGGTCACTCCACTCCGTGGTTCCAGTTTCGACTCCCGGCCGAGTCGAAGTAAAAAAGTTCATTTTCTATGTCGTCTCGGGTGTGGTGTTTATGGTACCGTCGATACTTCTGATTTTCCATAACATCCCAATGTAAGTAGCTAAAGCACTTGTGCTTTAGCTATTGTAATGTATTTTTATCAGAGTAATGTATATGATGTTGTCCATATTTTTAATATAAGATGAGTCCTTTCAGAAAAATACAATACCTGTATATATCACAATTATTTTAGTCCAACCTCATATCTTCCAAATAAATTAATGTTTAGGGCACAATTGAGTTTGCACTCACACTCACATACTTTCTACAATAGGAGAACATAGTTTTCTCTTAACGCATAAGCAACAACAACAACCTGTAAATTTCCCACTGCTGGGCTAAGGCCTGCTCTCCCTTTGAGGAGAAAGTTTGGAACATATTCCACCATATTACTCCAATACGGGTAGGTGGAATACACATGTGGCAATTTTTTTCAGAAATTTAACACATGCAGGTTTCCTCACGATGTTTTTCTTCACCGCTGAGCACGACACGAATTATAAACACAAATTCAGCACATGAATATTCAGTGGTGTTTGCTACGCGTTCCAACCACTGGGCCATCTCGCCTCAAAAATAAACATATAAATTAAATTTTGTTTCCATACATTATTATTATACTTTATGAAGACCAGTGACCTCCAGTAACAAATAATTCATAAAGGGCGACCAGGATTAATCCCTACCGTGAAATCGTCCGGTAGCCGCCACGGTGAGTTGTACGAAATCAGCTTCGGCCCCTTTTGAAGTGAGCGTGAAGTTACTAATATCGTCTGTGGGAAGAAGAAAAGCCCAAGTGCCTGAGTGCAACTATTGGGAAATTGTCGTTTAAAGTTTTTACCTTAAATCTCATTTCCCATCTCATCCATAATATCACTTCAGTGTTTCGTTCTTAACACTTATGATATATATTTTCTGATTAATTAACGACGCTTCAAAGAAATTTATTTATTATAATTTAATAATATATTTATTAACTTATATCAGGGATCCCTACATGTAATCAGAGGTCATATTAGTGGACAGGAAGAAATGTTTAAGCGACGAATGATATATTTGGGAAATGATTTCTACTAATTTAAGTTTGGATATCATTTTTCAAAATTATCATTTTTACGCTTAAGACATTCTTCCTTTCCACTAGCAATATGTATATTGGTACTGTAAAAATATAGAGCTAATAAAGTCCAATACTAAAAAAAGACAATTAAATCTCATTTCTCAAAAGTATAATTTTGGCGCTTCAGATTTTGTTTCTTTCCACTCACGATATGTACATCGGTACTGTGAAAATATAGAGTCAAAGAAAGAGAGTAAAAATCTCAAGAAAACCGGAATGTTTCGAATAAAAATGCCAAAAGCGTATTCACTGACGAACATAGGAATAGCTTCGAATATAATTTAAAAAACTAGTCTTTTCCTTAACTTACAAATGATATATGCAAGTTTTATTTTTTTCATAATGGACGGTGTATCTTTTATACCTACAGCTCCATACAACGAGTCCTCGGTGGGTCCCACTCATTACTTATTCTGCCACGAAATATCAATACTATAAATTGATGTTCCTTGAAGGATTAGTCAACTAATGCTAGCTGATATTTAATGATATTATATACACAGTAACAGCACGGCTAGACACATTGAACATTATACATATTAGTTAACAGGTCAATGTGTAAAACATTTTTATTCTAACTAATATATGGACTATTGCTAGTATTTTTCTTGGTATTTGTGTAATGCTTATTGTATAATATTCTACCGCCAAACAGTAATACCTATTATAGTTGTCCGGTTTGATGTATTACTGAGTCAGTGTTCCTCCAGGCAAAAGATACATCACACACAACTCCTAAATTTGAAAACCTTCGTCAGCTTACAAATTAATTCCTTTATCGATTCTTAAACTCTTAGAACCTTTTGAATCTAAACGTCAAATCATTGCGAAGCTATATATCATTCTTGATCGGTAAAACAGATTATCGCTCATTTTTTTTTTATGGAATAGGTGGCAAACGAGCAGGAGGCTCACCTGATGGAAAGTGACTACCACCGCCCATGGACATCTGCAACACCAGGGGGCTTGCAGATGCGTTGCCGGCCTTTGAGAAAGGAGTAGGCTCTTTTCTTGAAGGTTCCCATGTCGTATCGGTTCGGAAAAACCGCCGGCGAAAGCTGGTTCCACAGAGTGGTTGTGCGAGGCAGAAAATGTCTAAGAAATCGCGCTGTTGTGGATTTTCGGACATCAAGATGGTGCGGGTGAAACTTAGAATTTTGACGAGATGTCCGAAGGTGAAATTCAGCAGCCGGGATTAATCCGAACAATTCCTCGGAACATTCCCCGTGAAAAATTCGGTAGAAGATGCAGAGTGATCCAACATCTCTACGCAAAGCCAAAGGATCAAGGAGATCGGAAAGGGCTTGATCGTCGATAACTCGAGCCGCTCTACGTTGGATGCGGTCAAATGGAAGGAGCTGGTACTGGGGAGCACCCGCCCAGAGGTGAGAGCGCCTTGTAAAGTTTTAGGCGATGGGCCGACGTGAAATACTGTCTCGCCTTGCTGAGCACACCGAGCTTCTTTGAAGCCAATTTGGCTTTGCCTTCCAATTGACCGCGGAACTGAACGAGGCTCGAAATATCAATGCCAAGTATTCCGATACTGCCTGTAGCGGCTATCGGAATGTTCTCAAATCGTGGAGATACGACAAATGGTGTTTTTTTAGCGGTTAACGCGCAAACTTGCGTCTTAACTCTTGCTCATACTGAGCACACCCTGACTACATAGGTTACCGAGCACCTGCAAAAACTATACCAGCACTTTTCCAGTTCAATATGAATACCAATTAAGGGTGATGATGATGTAGTATTCACCAATGTGAACAGCGGACTTCCTTGAAGATCAGTCTACTACGCAGTCACGAGATTATACACACTTCCAACTTATCAAGAAACATGGTGAAACTTTCAAGAATTACCAAACCACTCCAGTCACCACTTATATGCAGGTAAAGTAAAGTAACAGCCTGTAAATTTCCGAATTCTGAGTTAAGGCCTCCTCTTCCATTAAGGAGAGGGTTTGGAACATATTCCAATGAAGATCAGTCTACTACGCAGTCACGAGATTATACACACTTCCAACTTATCAAGAAACATGGTGAAACTTTGCAGAATTACCAAACCACTCCAGTCACCACTTATATGCAGGTAAAGTAAAGTAACAGCCTGTAAATTTCCGAATTCTGAGTTAAGGCCTCCTCTTCCATTAAGGAGAGGGTTTGGAACATATTCCACCACGCTAATACTGCGGCTGGAATGCACATGTGGCAGAATTTCAATGAAATTAGACACATGCAGGTTTCCTCGTGATGTTTTCCTTCACCGCCGAGCACGAGATGAATTATAAACACAAATTAAGCACATATATATATGTAGTGGTGTTTGCCTGGATTTGAACCCGCAATCATCGGTTAAGATGCACACGTTCTAACCACTGGGCCGTCACAGCTCCGCGGGTAAAGTTAAGCTAGAAATAATTTGATTATATTTCTATTGACAAATGTCAATAGTTATTACCAAGAACATCTGCTTACCTATCGGAAACCTACCTTATATATTCTCGGATTCGATCTCCGCTTATGTATACATATATGCTACACATACAAATATGTATTAGTCAGTGTTAATGTTTCCGGACCCGCGACACAGGATGCCTTAATTGGAATCGTTGATATATATTTTAAGGCGTCGTTATTACTATATAAAGAAATATAGAAAGTGAGAGTCGTGACCTAAAAGCAAATTCAATACTTGCTTAATCATAAATAATAAAAATGATTGGAAAAATATTACATGAATGAGATATGAAAAAAAAATTAATAATTTTAAAAATTTTATCACTCATAATTATTATTTTAATTAATCATTAATGTAGTAAATATATTTAATTCAAAGGTTGCAATAATACAATAAAATTTATGTCAGTGTGTTCAATTGTGTCAGACGAAGAAACAGAGTTATTAACTACATACAATGGTACAACTAGCGCCATCTGTTGGTACTTTTTCTATTACTTCACGTGTGACGAATAGCAAAATGTTCCTTTAATATAAAAGAAAATGGTGGAATAATTAATGCCTTATTCAAAATGAAAACCAAAATATTATATAAGATTTATTATGTGCTCTCCGAGGTATGGGAATGTACCAAGTCCTAGTTATTGAATTTCTTTCGATTCAGAAACCCTTTTAACTGCCCCAATCTCACAACTGAACCTAGGTCCTCAGGATCTACTACCTTATGTGTCACTAACTTAACATTACTATATAAGTAATGTTAAATCGCCAAACTCGTTATTTTGCTCTTTTTATTAATTTTTTTTTATGTACGCTTTATGTTACATCCATTTTGAATAATTTAATTTAGGCTTATTGCTCTACAAAAAACTTCATCAAAATCTGTTCAGTATTTTTAACATCATAACAGGTTACACTCCCGTTTATTGCCTCAGAAACTCGTTGATATGTCATTGTTCTTTTTTTAACAGTCCACAATCAGATGGTAGAGACCCATAGAGATGAAAAGAGTTGAGGTAGTGTGATCCAATTTATCACAGCAGCATGCGAAAGCGATCCTGTAGTACCCGTCTAAATAATGGTACCGCTGGTTTTTTTGTGGTATTCTAATGTACTAGGATGCTCTAGGCGTCTTGGTTATGAGCGAATCCCACATACCAGTACTTCAAAGCGTTGAAACGCGTAATGCTACTTTTCAGCGAGATCTAAAACTCGTTGCATTCATTTATCACTTAAACGCTATATTTTTAATTACTTTCAACAACATCAAAATATTCTTAATTCAACTATGATCTTGTATCTTCCACCGAAAGAAATGACACTCCTTAAATACTATTTATCCAATAAAGTATATAATCAACTAAGTACAATCAAACGATTTTTGATAAAATTTAAATTATTCCTGTTAATTTTTCGTTATAAATTTACAAAGCATATATATCAGTATTTACTTTATTTATAAATATTTATCTATGTCGTAATAAATATGATTATAATTAGGAATTTAATTCATGATCATTACTATCTAGGCAGGTATATAGGAGCTATATAATTTATACAATAATTGTTAATAATCTCTATGATACTAATTATATGCTAAGCATTTTAAAATTTTACTGATATATATAATACTAGTAGTAGCCCGCAGCTTCATTCACGTTTAATATTTTGGTTATCATGTGTTAGCCAAAAAAGTAGCCCATGTCCTTTCTCGGTTCGGCTCTTCAAGTTTGCTTCATAACAAATTTTATCAAAGGCAGTTCCACTGAACCATACCAACCAACCAAATGAAATTTGTGGGTCGTGAAAGATACAGACAAAGTCACTTTCACATTTATTATATTAATATAGATAATAGTAAATTTGAAATAAAATATTTTATGCCTATATAGGTAGAACCTAATTGTAGTGCAATGCTAGTTACTAATACTAACAATACACTTGTAACAACTTTGGGAATAAAAAGTAACGTAACAGTCTGTGAACGTACCACAACTGGACAAGGCTGGCTCTCTCTTTTGGGTAAAATCTACAAAATTTATTTGTACTTCTTTTGTTTAATAAAGAATTAGAAACATTTTATAGCACGGTCACTTTATGTAAGTAAGATTCATAATTATAGTACAGAAAATAGTACATATAATCAAAATAAATTTACTTCGTACTCATCAAGTCCTTATAAGTATTTATTTACAGTTTAATTTAATTTAAATATTATTTATTTAATTGCATAATAGAGTAAAATCATGCAATTTCCAACTAAATACTTACTTTCTTCTAGATATAAGTGTAAGGTAATGTGTACAAAATGAAATATAATATTATAAGGTTTTAATATAGACTAAGTAACAGATATACCTTTATTTATTAAAAAATAATACATTTAATAATTGCACAATTAGAGCTCGAGACTCTCCTCAGGACGTTTTTAGTATGCCTTACTAAACTATTTACTACTTTCTCTTGCTTCACAATATATTACAACAATATTATATAGAGTTATTTGTAATGCGACGTATTCCCGAAGGAGGTAATAGGGGTGACTGTTATCTACAATTTTGAATTTGAATTAAGAATATTTAAAGTTTGATTGAATATATCTTGAGATCAAAGTCGCTATAATATTTATTTGTTTATACTACAATAGCTCTTAGTGAATCGATCTTGTGACTATATTTCCTTATCATATATGTATATATGACGTTTTGATTGTATATTACGTAGTAATAATTACAACTATTGAAGACATTACTTAAACGCTTCGCTTACTTCGTATATGACTCATCGTCCTACTTTCAACCGAACATGTCTTAACATGATCTTAATGAATTGTACTCAATAAAGAATTTGATTTTTACTTTTACTTTAATCGTATGAAAAATTATAAAGAAAAACTCTATTTTATATAATAGGACGAAAGATTGTGGGTTCAAGTCTGAGTATTTACAATCGAGTTTTGATTGATTTGTTAGTGTATTGTGTAATATCGTGAGGTTACTTGAAATTAGAAGATTGTTTAGAAATAAGCTTCAAGCCTCATTTAGCGGAAAGCCTTAGCCATTGATTGTTATTAGTTGTAACATTTTATTAGCATTATTTTAGTGTTGCAAAATTTTCGTTATATTTTAATTGCTATATTGCTATAGTGTTTCAATAAAATATGAAGTAAAATACTCTGAAATTACTTGCATATCATGAGTTATTAAGTAGAGGCTGATAACTTAATCTTTAATTTTATTGAATTTTCGTATAACTTGAAGTATGTCATACTAATATATCAGCTTGTAAAAATAACCAATACTGTTTTTAAAATATAATTGATCTTATTCTATAGGGATGATGATAAGTACATAAATTGTAGAGCCCATTAAAAAAAATAGTTAATAGTACTATGATATATTGCTAATTTAAATAGGTTATATTATTCTGTTCTATATGTTTATCGAGTACAAGCATCTACACTTAGTTGTATATAATTTGTATGTAACTTTATGATAATTATTCTGTATATTTTATAAATAATTATGGAATATGCTTCATTTATGCAAAGAGGTTGTATATTCATGATGTATTCGTTATTATTACTTCTAGTGTATGTATGTATGTAAGTCAGTGTAATTATAATATAAATTAGATTTGATGATTTGCTGTGATTTGTTTATTGGCTGTATTCTACTAATGACATATGGCTTTCGTCTATGGGTAGAAGTGATCACTTATACCATTTATGAAGAATACATTTGTAAATAATTATTGTTTTAAAATTTATTTCTAATTGGAAATGTTATATAATGTAATTCAGACCTCAAGATTGTATTTTAGAAAACTTATGAGTCTTATGTAAGACTCGATTATTTTCTATAATATAGATTATAATCGGTAAACGTTTCTTTTTTTGTTTTTGACCCGTTTTTGGAACTCTCTTTGTTTTAGGTTCAGTAGAGATTCAAGGTAATTGTTTTTATTGATAATGCAGGTTTTAGGTTTTTTTCACAATGTGTTTGTTGTATGTGTTAATATTTCTTCAAAATGTGTTAATTATGTATTACCGGTGTTATCTGAAAAACATTTCTCATACGATCTATAAACACTCCGACACTGTTCTCGATAAGCTGATTTCGTAATTGATAAATCATTTAAACCGAAACGAATTAAAAAGCGTAATTGAAAACAAAAACGTAACTATATTCTACTATTTAAGCTACCGCGAGAATTAAGTAATACTTTAATGAATAATTTAACAAATTGTAAAAGACACTATTTTTTTTACACTGCGTATTAGATTGACGTTTAAAACACTTTAAGCGACACTAACGTATAAATTCGGCACAGTTTCGAAATCACGTCTATTTTTTATGAAACCGTTTACATCTTAGAGGCAGTTATCAATTTTATTACCCGTATTGAGTCAGTCTAAACAAAGGTTTCCACTCGGCCCTAAACGCCAATAAACCCAGAATCACCTTCGCACAAAACCGATGGCAAAACCACGACCATAAAACCGTTTATACACGAACGCTAAACTACAAACATTACCAAATTACTACGAATAAAACACACGCGTAATCCTGTCGTATCGCATTGCGATCCTAAACTCGCATTAAACCAGCTTACGAGAACAAAGAGCCGTTAAGACAACGCGTCACGCAAATCGCATCCACGAGTCAAACTCGCAAGCTCATAGCCGAGTGAACGCTTTTCGTTTAACAACCCCGTGCTCTCGAATCCTCCATCCTTACGTCATCTCACCCCATACGAAACACGCTTCCTCATTGGCCGATCCGCTTTGGCGCGCTTTCTCGTCGCCGAAATAAAAACCGAGCACGTACTCGCCATCCCTGTCGCCAGGTGAAATAAATCGAACAACAGACCGAGAAAGCATCTTTCTACCTCGTTGCTATCGCAATGATGTAACCAGTTTGAAATGAGACGCGTAATTTAGAAAGCAACGCGAGAGAAAGAGTCAGCGATAACGGTGTCGCAGTTCATTGTAGTGGTAGAGTGCGAAGGGAACGTGCTACCGTGCGTTCAACTATTTATAATCAAATAGGGTGCGCCTGTGTGAGCGTGTGCTTACGTTATGCACCGCACACACATGCAAGCTGAGTCGAGCGAGGCAATGATGTGCACGAAGTATTATCCCTTATTACACGATCCGCTTCCGCGCCGGCCGCACGTACAATAGTTGTCAGCCGACCTCTTTTGTATCGAAGTCGAAGTGTCAGCTTGTTTACATCGAAAGCTAGAGCGATGCATAGTGCGTTAGTTAGCGCGATTGTGTCATCGACCGAGCGTCGGTTATCGCTAAATTGCGAGTGATTCACGGACAATGTTCGCGACTGTGGTTTTACTGAAACTTTTTGTGAACTTGTGAACTTTACGAAGATCCGAAGTGCCGATCTTATTAGCCAAATTGAACTGTGACATTTTTCTACGTTTAGACTCAGTGTGCCATTTTCGAGTGTCAAAGTGTAATCTTCGAGGAGATAAGCTTATTGTTAGAAATAATTTTTCGAGAAAATATACGGACTTGATTTTTTTCTTGGAAAAAAAAAATAACAGAAAATAGAAATATAAATAAAAATATCGTCGAAATTATCTCTTAGAAAAAAGTCGACCATAAAATTGTGACAAACATAAACCAGTGGAGAAAAAAAGGTTTAGTGGGGAAAAGAACGTCGCTATCCATAAAGATAAAAAAGTCGAAGGGAGACGAAATCCAAACGCGCGCGAGCATTTATGCATACAAAACAAACCGCAATCTGTCCACGCTTCTTCCGTAGAAAAAGGCGTTGTGAGAGACAAAGATGGCTATAGCGTTCAACTTGCCGAGCGAAAGAGAGGCGGCTGAGGAGAACTTTTCACGATTGAACCGACTCCTCGCTGAGTTGTACGAGGTCTTATGCCACATCTTGGTATCACGACAGCCTGGGCAAGAAGCCCAGGAGAATCGGCGAGGTGAGTGCCCCCGAGAGCCTTATATACCACCTTACCACTTAAGATGCAATTCGACCTACATCGTGAATTTGGTGATGGTTGTGGCCATCCTTAAAGTGTCTCTCGCCTCGTCCCTCTTCAATACTGTCAGATAAAAAGAAGATTGTTTTAGATAAGTATTGTTAACGGTGATACTGCAAAGCAGATCTGGACTCTTGTTACGTATTTCTAAGTCCATCCGTCTTTTTGTAATAATTTTTTTTTTTTGTAATAATAATTTTCTCGAGATGTTGTGTCAAACTGCACTTAAATCGTAAATGGTGGTCGATCGAATTAAAAATGAAAATAAACGGTCGTTTTCATTTTTAATTCGATTTTTAATTTTTATTAAATATTAACGCGCTTTTGATGACTTTGCTTCTTTATTCGAAATTTGAGTGAAGTTCGACAAAACGCCTCCACACAATTGTTTGTATGATGTAATAATATTCGATTTAAGTAGTCACACAAAATGCATTTAAAAATCCATTGAAATAAATTTCGAAAATGATGTGTTCAAATATTCATAAATTTAATTCGTAAAAAAGTGACGATTCATATTTTAGTTCATAAATAATTTTCCAAAAATAATGATAATATGGTAGTGACGATTATTTTCATTGGCCATTTATTGTGTTAAGTTTTATATTTAGTTACAATTCAATTTGATCTCTTATTTTGTTGTATCAATTTTAATTAGAATAATTACGACTAGTTTAATTTATTTAGTTATTCCTTAAACTATGATAGCATTTAGTTAAAGTTTTTTTTTATGAAAAAATTACATCCACAGATCTCAAATTTTATTTTAGTTCCAAATATTCTCGAATAGTCATATTTAGTTCTTTATATATATTATTAGCTTCACTTCGATTTGTTTAGACGCCAAATATTAGTTAAATATACGGAATCGTTATTATTCACGGACTTTGATTATATTCTATTAAAATTAGGATAATGCCTTATTATATCAACAAAAATGTAAATAATTTGAAATCATTAAATTGTTTCTGAAACATCGATTATGTTCACGATCGTATAATGTATAAATAATTATTTGTATAAATGACATTTTTATAATAGATTTATAGTTTTGTCTTGTAAATATTGCATTTAGTATTTTTTTTTTTTGTGATGTTTCTTATAAGCGATTTTCGATTATTTAATAATTATTATCCATATTCTTAAGCGCCGCATGTAACCGACTATACATAAACAGTTTTGTGTTGATTTATATCGCCACGAATTATCGTGGGTTATTGTGAAATAAACTTATTATTTTTAAACACAATGAGATTTTCACTATCCACGCCTCTTGCCTTATCATTTAATTTATTTTATCAATTATCAATTAACAACAATTTATATACAACAGAAATAGTTAAAAATCGAACACGTTCTAAGAAACATTTAAAAATAGAACGAAAATAATGTATAGTTTTTTAACAACAGAAATCGTTAAGAATAAATAATTGAAAAATTAAAATTAGAATCCCGAAACGTTCGACGAATAATTTGAAAATAGAACAAAAATAAAATGAGGTTTTATAAAAGAATATTCGAACAAGTCACGTTCAATCGTAACGTACACAGAAATGTATAACTCATAAACAGTGTCAGGCGTCGCGTCAGTTCGTCAATCAAGTCGAAAATAACTTGTTTATTGAAACTTGGACTTGTTAAAACATGTCCGTACGGAACAATGGGAAACAATGTTTTAATTTTAAAACACGCTAAGAGGAAAATAAATACACTATTAAATCTATTTTGCAATAATTTTTAACTATTTAAACGATATAGAATTGTTTTCATAGATTATTAACAATAATATTGAAACAAGTTTAAACATGTTTAGATTAAAACAATGAGCGGATTTTGTTAGAGATAAAACGTAAGTTGATCTGTTGTGTTATACAATCAAAAAGTACTTCTAAGAACAGTAGTATGTTCCCAGTAGTTAAATGATACTCTTTCAAAAAGTTTCAGAGTATTGTGACAAATTCATTTACAATACATTTATAGTTGCGATATTAATCTGATATTTAAGCATGTATTGTAACTCTTTATTTTACAATACAAAAATTAATGTTTCTAACTTTGATAACTGTACTTAATTTAAATATATACAAGATTGAAATCAAAATGTTTGTCCACTAAAATTTTGAATAAAGAATATCGAATTCTCAAAATAATTTTAAAAGTCAATAGTTTGAATCATTAATTTTATTTATACCTGCGCCATAATTAATCTGTTCAAAACTAAGCAGATCGCTTGGCACATAAAACCGACCAGAAATAGAGCCTTAGAAAGGGACAAACGACATAAACTAGTTCAAACTTGAAACTAGGCACTAAACTTGCTCTGATTCGTGCAGTCACGAACGAGTTAGTCCAAGTCTTGTATAACAGCGGATTAAAACAATATTTAGAAAAGTCTAAAAAATATTGATAAAAAAAGGTCTTTTAAAAATGTTGCCATAGTTGCGAACAGTAATCACTTCATAGATTATACAGTTACCAGTTTGTGTTTTTAAAAAAAAAAAACATATATTTTATCAATAAATTTATTTGAATAATAATTTGTTGATTATTTATCTATGAATGTTGAATATTAGTTTAAAATAAATTCATAAATGTTATTTCAAAATAAATTCAATGGAACATTTTTGAATAAATTCGAATTAAGATTTAAAATAAATTCATTTTTTAAATTGAAATTCTTTTATTGTTCTATTTTCAAAAAATACTAATCTTATAACTTAGATCAGGGTATAGCATTGGCAATGGACTCGAGTCGACATTCGAAAGGAAAATCGATGCAATGCAATGTGTCTTGAACGAAGAAATCGAAAACTGACATTATTTTCACTTTATATCGCATTAATCTTGACATTTGAAATAATATTTACTTAAATTTGAAAATGTGTATAAGATATTGTATATGGTCAAAATAAATATTTATAGCAAAAAAACTTACAAGAAAAAATCAGGCATATTCGAATAGGATTTCAAATGTATTTGTTACTTAATTTTAATAAATTTCAATAAAGTATTGCAAAATGTCTTACAAAGTAATTAATGAACAATATTATTTACATACTATAAACAAATCAGTCTAATAAGAAAGTCGCATATCAAAATAAATTGGTTTTTTATATTCTGATTGGCATTCAATTCTAAATAGTTCACATCGAAAAAGGTTTTACGAATTTCGAACTTCACAATTTTTTACAAAAAAAAGCAAAGTTCATCATTGCGCTGTGTGGTCCTTTCAATTGTTGAAATACAACACAAAAATCGATTTGTCTCCACTTTCTTTGACAATATGATAACAGATTATAAACTCTTATACCTTAATAATAAGGTCTTGGTTCCTGAGGTAAGGTAAGAATAAAATTGTCCTTGCTTATAGTAAGTCACGGTTTCCAAGTACTGACTTATTCCGATTACGATTGAAGTGGAAAGCGACGCTTCAACGAGTCCAGAGATCATAATATTTTTTTTTTTTGTCCAGGAATCGATTTTGATATAATGTTCTTGTCATTGTTATAGGAGACTTTTGTCATACTTCTATTTAAAAAAATACATTTAAATTTCGAAACAAAAATTTAGTGTAATTACGATTGGTTCAACAATAAATCTAATGACTTGCTTCTAGTGGCTTAGAGCTTGTATGGGCGCAGATTCTCTCCTGAATTTGTCCGTTGATCATACGTCGGATCTTTTCCGTTTCACGCTGACGTCATATGTTACAAAAGTGTTGACACTTGTATGTGCGCACACCCTTATGTACTGTTATATATTCTGTGCAAGTAAATAGTCTCTTATGATTGTTCGCTGTGATTCAAAAGTAAGAACAGTCAGTGATAAATCATAATATACATATAATACCTAATATATAAGCATACTTTAACACTGAAGTAAGAGTTTGTTTCTATATGTGTATTATAAATAATTTTTCTTACAAATTGGTTGAAAATACAACCTATGTGATTATTACCTAATTAATTAAAACTACATTTAAATTTTATTTTATATATACAGAATGAGAATATAATGAGTACATAAAGCTTGAATTAACTCACATTTGTATAAATAAGTATTTTAAGTCATACAAGATAATATGATATTTTAAACAAGGAGACTTATTTGAGTTCCATAGTTTAAATAAAAAGTACTTAACCAATATGACATGAAAACTACACAAGAAGCGCATTCGGGATACGTTTTAATATATAATATATGACAGATAACATATGCCAACGGTTTTGCTTGTTGTATAAAAAAGGGGAAACACTTTGCTGTTCTCTAACTTACTAATCTCATTATTTGACTGATTTGATTAAAATCATTTGCAACATATAGCCCATTAATTGGTAACGAATAAGTATAGCCCATTATTTGATAACGGCTATAAAGTAAAATTAGACTAGGATATATCGATAAGGAGCAGTTAAGTTTGACGGAGATGAAACTGAGCAAGTGATGATGGTGATGATGTAGCTATGATGGATTTTGGCCTCAGCGCACATTCTTAAAGAACACCAGCACGCTGCACATGTTATAACATATGCACAAGTATGTGCGCTAACACAGTTGTATTCTATATACACTCTCTCATAATCCGATGCGACGGCAAAGATGATACAATCGGAAAGAACTCAGGCGCGTGGAGTATACTTTTTACCAGCTCGCCTTGGCTTTAGTTCCCAATACCTCGAGAAATTTGGTTGTATAGCTTACCGTTGACTTAGTGATAGGGCTTTGTGCTAGCCCTTCTGGGTAGGTAGCATCCATTTATCAGATATTCTTTTACCAAACAGCTACACCCATTATTGTTGGGCATTAATTTGAAGGCTGAGTGAGCCAGTATAACTACAGGTATAGTTGACATAACATCTCAGTTCCCAAGGTTCGTTGATAAACGAAAATGTAAGGAATTGTTAGTATATCTTACCGCACCATTGTCTATGAGCTGTAGTGACCACTTACCACCGAGAATATCATAAAAAAAATTGACAAGCCCGTCGACCAGTTATTTAAAATAATACTAGAATTGTGTCATAAAAAACAGCAACTTTAAAAAGTAAACTTGAAATTTTGCATAAACACAAAAAAAAAAAAACAAAACAACAACAGCCTGTAAATTCCCACTGCTGGGCTAAAGGCCTCCTCTCCCTTAGAGGAGAAGGGTTGGAACATATTCCACCACGCTGTTCCAATGCGGGTTGGTGGAATACACATGTGGCAGAACTTCTATGAAATTTGTCACATGCAGTTTTCCTCACGATGTTTTCCTTCACCGCCGAGCACGAGATGAATTATAAAGACAAATTAAGCACATGAATCAGCGGTGCTTGCTTGGGTTTGAACCCGCAATCATCGGTTAAGATGCACGAGTTCTAACCACTGGGCCATCTCGGCTTTTTTAAAAAAAATCGAAATTTTGCATATCATAATAAAAATAAAATCTGGGAATTACAAAACATATTCCCGTTTCATAACCGCAAGAATATATAAAGTAACTTACAATTCCCTAATTACAAAGTGAAAATACGTTCAAACAAGTGGTACCATTGACAAAGTGTTAATTTTGTACATAAATAACATCGGATTTACATACTGGTTAGGTGGTAACTCAGCTCATTAGCATGACCCTTACATCTTTGTAATAAGGGCTATAATTCATTAATAATTCCCACAAACTTGCCTGTTCGAATTTTATTGCGTGGAAATGTATAGTATTCAGGATTAGGTTAGATTCACATTATATCTCTGTGTAAATGATTAAATTTATTAATGCGAATAATTTATTCGCCACAATTATGAAAACGGCTGAATTAAAGTTTACTTTGAATATGAATGTATACAGGTAATACTCGCATAAGTCTTTTTTGAATTAAGCAACAATGATCTTTAAATAAATTCAAATTTGGAACAGATAAATTCGTATTCACATTTAATGTCATTTAGAAATTATGAAATAATGATTGCGATTTTGATTAACAATACGGATTAAAAAAAAAAAACATCACAGACAATAAATTTCAAATCAATATCCATTGATTTATATTTTGTTCATAATCTCATAATTCTGTAACATTTGAAATAATATTTTGTTTCCTATAAATCTAGCAATGTCATGTAAGATTTTTTTTTTAACTAGCACGTCCACACGCAAGGGTATTAATAAATACCACAGGTGTTGTTCGACACAGGTGTTCGCATCCTTTAGGGTTCTTGGGCATAATGTTTAGGTTTTCGAACGTATTCCATTTTTAAAATCAACTTCGATACTTTTTAATTTAAATGCAAACTATAATTAAATTAAATACATATTATTCACAGAAGCTTGTAACGTTGTGTGAGTCTATAACTGCACATTTTTTATTAGTGTGCGTTAACACATCCAATGGCGTGTCTGTTTATCTATGTGTGCGTGCGTTAGAACGAGATGTGTAAGTGTGTGTTAATTGTATACTTTGTATTATCGGCATAAAACTCCGTTGCACTCCAATAATGGCCTGATTTACGCTTGACCGTATTCTTTTAGACAGGTTCAGACATGTTCAATAGGGCTTTGTCTGGGATCGCACCTAGTCCGGTGTAGTTTTTACCTCGATGGGTGGAACGAATAATAATTGATTGAGACGTGATAGGAATAGTTATTTGATAGTATTTAAATATTCGAATGGGGTTTTATTAGATGTTCTGTCACTGGTCGAAATTTGAAAATAATTATTATAAAAAAGTAGAAAAACTATGTAATTTGAAAATGGAATAAGACCCAATATTTTTATTAACACTATTGATTGAAATAAGAACAAAACAGATTATACGTCGCTCACCGCTGTGTGTCCCTATATATGCTTAGATCATTAAAATAGCGCAACAGATTGTGATGCGGTTTTTTTTAATAGATAGAGTGATTGGAGAGGAAGGTTTTTGTATATAATACATGGAAAATATAGGAAAGAAACATTGATAATTTTAGAAGTTTCTAATGTGATGTCGTATATAAACATATTCTGTAGAATATTTAGTATTAGTATTGGACGCGTGCGAAGCCGGGGCGCGTCCCTAGTATAACTATATCTGTCAAAATCTCGTACAAATTGATTTACTCGTGTACACTATCGTAAAAATACAATAATAAAAAACATGATCTAAGTGCTGGAAATTAACTCATCTAAGTGTATAATAACTGCTTTACAAAAAGGGCCATTATAACGAGATCCCCATTCAAATTTTATGGGCCATGAAAACGCTTTTTTCTTTCATTGCGTTAACGAAATGTTATAATTGTGGTCAGAAATCTTGTTTTGAGATTTTTATTTATACATTACTAGTATTAGGGATCTTCTGGTGTTGTTTAATTACTGGTCAAGCCGGGTATTCCTCCTTGCCCGGCTCTTTACTGAACGGTAGTTATCCAGTATTGTGTCAATGGGTTTTGACCCAGTGGGTCAAAGTCTAATGGTGGTTCCTTCAAATTTGGTTCCGTAGTTTGACCGTGAAAGTGCAACAGATATGAGGAACTACTTTCGCATTTATAATATTAGCATATATATCTTTATGAAATAGTATTGAAAATCAACAACCTGATCCAAAAACTGTTTACAACTCTAATGTTTGATTGTTTCTAATTAATTTTGTAATTTACCTTTAAATGAATGTACGTTTTATTAATAAAATTTTAGTTATAACTGTATTTTAGTAGGTACCTATTTGGTTATTTTTTTACTAGTCTAAGCAAATATCTGTGTATTTATCAAAGTAATATTTAAGCCAAAATTTGTGTATATATATTTTCTTCTGCTCATTTTTCGTTTTGTTTTGTTTTTTTTTTCACTTTTGTTTTACATTGGCATATAGTGTTTGCTTTTAAATTATTTTACATAATCTTTGTATGCATATCATCTAATTGTATATTATATGACATATGTAAAATCGCTAGCAAATCCAATAAATAAAATAAAATAAAAATAAATAAAAAGACACTTAAAAATTAAAACACGCGGTGTAATTACAACACAAACATAAAAATATATAAACATTATTAATTTTATAAATATTAAAATATAAACAAAACACTATTATCGAAACTCAATTTATGTACGCGGCATATTATATTAAACTGGTAGGAATCGTCTCGCCGTCGTCACGTCCTCGTCACGTCAAGCGTTATGTGACCTTTTCCTCGCTATCTCTGTCTCTTTCTAACAAATCCAAATGAATTTTTATTATTGTTTTAATGTAAAATTTTATTTATAATTATTCAACTCCTTTCAAATAGTAATTTATTTAATTCTATTTGATATTTATTTCATAATATATAGCCAAAACAACTGCTTTTCAACTGGGTGTTTCAAAGCGCTCTTTTTTTTAATAATCTAAGAAATATTTCAAAAGCCTCGTTGCCTTGTTATTTGGATTAATATTCAGTATCTAGTTTGACCCTAGATACAAGCAAAGCTGCATAAGAACCAACTCGGTTAATTGTGTCAAGCTTATGATTAAGTTGCAATGACTGACATAGTTAAGTTAAACTAAGTTAAATGTCTTTTGTAAGTTAATCACACTATTGAAAAAATACATATTAAAGTAAAAAAAGGAAAAAGTCTGTACATTTACCACTGCTGGGATAAGGCCTCTTCCATTAAGGAGAGGGTTTGTAACATATTCCACCACGCTGTTCCAATGCGAGTTGGTGGAATTCACATGTGGCATAATTTCTATGAAATTAGACACAAGTTTTGCAAGTTGCAAGTTTCCTCA
This sequence comes from Vanessa cardui, assembly GCF_905220365.1. Lineage (NCBI taxonomy): Eukaryota > Metazoa > Arthropoda > Insecta > Lepidoptera > Nymphalidae > Vanessa > Vanessa cardui. Next base: position 10,475,549 of record NC_061143.1, read on the forward strand.
CGATGTTTTCCTTCACCGCCGAGCACGAGATGAATTATAAACACAAATTAAGTACATATATAGTGGTGATTGCCTGGATTTGAACCCGCAATCATCAGTTAAGATGTACGCGTTCTAACCACTGGGCCATCTCAGCTCAAATACATATTATAAATACGTAACCGTTATATTCTTATATTATATATATTTATATAATGTTACTTATAACCACAATTATAGGTTTATACTTTGTCTATATATAAACTATTATCATTTAAAATAAACAGATAGAAAGTCACTTAATTTATACGTACGTAATGTTACCAGAAATTGAATGTTTGTGCAGATAATATATGATTAAGTTTGGTTGAAATATACATTAATATCCCATATATGTCATATCACTGAGATATAGTCTTATTCCTTGAGGAGGCTTTCAAACATATTCCACGAAGATATTCCACGCTGCTTCAATGCCTTGCTAGATGAATGACTTCCATGTCTTATATCCGGATTTGAACCTGCAATCTCTAGTAAAAAAATCATGCGTTCTAATTACTAAGCCATCTGGGTT